>NC_089592.1:65060637-65290248 GCF_019320115.1 Miscanthus floridulus | reverse complement strand
ACTGTACAAAATTGACGATAAATGTTTGTAGAATTTTTGTCGCGGAAACCCAACTACTCCTACGTACTACTACTGGTAAGCTCCTGCTTGGATCACATGAACTCCGACCATGAAAGTTTCAGAGCAGCCAAAATTCCTGCAACAATGAATCTGTTTTTACCGTGATCCATACCGGCTCCAAATGGGGATAGATAAACTTTTTGTGAGGGTCAACCAAAGGATCATCATCATACCTAAAGGCTAAGATCTACAGTGTAGTATAAATTTGTGCGGCCGGCATATCCAGTGCATATGCCATTGTGGGTGGGTGGGGGGGGGGGGGGGGGGGGGGGGGACAAGAACTAGTGCTCCCTGGTGAACCAACCCAATCCGGGAGGCACGTACACCTGGCGCCCGGACCCAGCGCATGCACGCCCGACGATCCAAACCATAGAAAAGATGGCAACACCCGACTCGGCGACTCCTGCCCTAGCGCCGCCGCCGCCATCATCCACCACCGTTGGTTCCCCTCCCTTCCTCTCCGTCATCTCGCCGGGGGCTGAAGGGAGTGGAGATCCATTGCTTTTAATAAGTTTTTTCCTAGTAGATCGAGTTATTAGGGTTAATGTCTCTCCATATTAATTTTTTGGTATTGGAGTTTTATCTCCTCCTCCTTCTCTCCGGCGATGGTGAAGGGGAAGGGTGAAATCGTCTTCTCTATGGCAGCTCCGTTGAAGATATGGGTGACAACTTCGGCGTCAGCATCTTCATCGACATGACGACATGGAGACTTTTTGTTTCCGGACGGCGGCATCGAGGCGGAGATCATGTCGCCGCCATGAAATAATTTTCTCCGTTCTCTTCTCCGTTTTGTTGTGGTTAGATCTGACCACGATGAAGGACTAGGAAGAATAATTTTCAGACCGGTCTTCCTCATTCTTCGGTGGCAGAAAGAAAAAGAAGGAAGACACCAGAAAGAAGAAGTTCCTCAATTCCGCCTACAGGAATGTTGGCCGTCATTCGTTGGGTATTTGTTCTCAGGCCATTTGCCGAGTGCTTGCCTGTGTGGTCATCCACACTGTAAAGTATCTAACATGTTAGATTTTGAGTTGTGCTATTCACAGCATGAGTTCTGTTTTGTAATCTATAGTGCTTGCAGCCTGTAGATGTACCTGGCTATCATATAATATAATTCTTCTTAAAAAAAGAGACGATCCAAACCATAGCACGTGCGTCGAGGCCCACTGGCCCAGCCACACACACAGATGCACGCACCGACGGACCATGTACGTGTGACGTGGCAGCAGCAACAACACTAGCTATAGCTAGACCATCCGTCCTTCACCCCGATCGAGCAACAAACCAGCGCGCACTGGCGGCCACGCCGGTTGACACCGCCCGCTCGAGGCGACGCGTCTCCACTTGGTATAACGTGATAGATGGCGCGCGGCCGGCACGAGTGCGCGCGGCGTCGCGTCGGATGGACGCCGGGGCAATATAATCGCGCGCGGGACGTGGTGGCCGCGCGAATATTATTTCGTGTCAGCGGCGCCCTCATCCGGATCCGGGGGCGGGCGCCCGGTGGTGCTTCGATCCTCTGCTTCCTCACGGCGACCGCCGCACAGCGCGCCGTGCTAGCTGTCGGGCCCACGGCGGTTCGCCATTCCGGCGCGCCGGGGTCTAATCGGTCCGGTCGTCGCGCGTCTTGTCCAGGGGATTCCCTGCCGCGGAGCCGGATCTCGCCTCCCTCTGCGTCCGGCAGCAAGCAGCAGAAGGTAATGGACGTCCATCGCTCGATCACATCCCATGGTAAACCTGACATGTAGTAACGTTGTATGGGTATACATCTCTGTGCTCTGGTCACACACGATTGGTTTTGGAGTGGGTAATCTGATCCGTATCTTTTGCATTGGCAACGTATCGCGCATTATCATCGCTATGTTTCGCACGGCGATTGGTTAAACGGTCCGTTGGCCGGTGGGTTTGTGGGCTGATTAGTTCAGCGGATGCTTGTTTGTTATAAGAGAAAAACATTATTGGCTGACTGATAAACTTTAGTTAAAACCAACAAGCGAACAGGCTGAAACTCTGGTCAACAAACATTTCCTGTCCATGGCGTGGTCTGGTGGGCGTTCACTGATTGGGGACTTATATACAGTCTGTTCGTTTGGCTGTGGTTTGTCATAAATGATCGTAAATTTTCAGTCGAAATAGTATTTTTCTCTCACACAAACTAGCCAACAGTACCTTTTCACGAAACAGCAACGATACGAACCAGCCAACCGAACAGGGCTGATAGTCGTACTAATAGATTTCCGATGTCATCAGCTGCTGGTGCCTGCACTCAGCATGCCATGCCACCACCTGCTAAACACTCTCGTATTGGCAGTTTGGCACACACTACTTCTCTGTACAAACTTATCGGTTACAACCCTGGACTTCTCGTATATCCGGCCGGCTCTTGGAAACGAGAAAAGGACTGCGATGCGAATGCAAGGGCGAAACTGTAATTCCGATTGCCACTCGGCGGCCCACCACTTGGCGCGATGAATGATGGTGCACCCACAAGGTGAAGGGGGCCCAGCTCATTTTTCGTATGCTGGCCCACCGCCATCGTCACCCCCCACCACCGTACAAAAAAGCTATTCCGTTCGCAGCTGAATGCGCCGCGTATGTGTGTGCGAGTAAACTTCTGTGAAATGACAAAAGCCAAGCTTATCGTACCCACACATCGCACACAGAGTCACAGACACGAGTAGTCTCCCGTGCAATTTCTTGGAAAGAAAATCTCACAATGCCACTCTTTTCAAAGTGTATAATGGAATAAAACACGTAGATCAGTAGATGTGACTCGCTCTCTCACTACCTACTTCTTGACTCCATATTGCCCTGTCCTTCTTAGTCCTAATTATAAGCTTATTTATATTGTAATTTTCTTTTTTCAACACTTTTTTCTAACAAAAAAGGATCACCGGCACCCTTTTGTACTATGTTTCTACTGTGTAACCTTTCACTGAAATACAATTTCGATGTATACACTCACAAACATGAGCACGCACACGGACATGGCACACCTCAAAGAGTTTGCATCAAAAGATTTTAAAATTGATGAAATTGTAATAGGTTATCGATATCGATGGGCATGCCTCCTACCATTGACAAAAGAATAATTAGTTAAAATTATAAGCACTGACGCGAAGTTAGAGTCTCGAACCCACGGAATAGGTTTCATCCATGCTCATTTGCGAAAATACTCATAATTTATAAGAATGAAACTACCGAAAGTATCATTTCATTATTTAATCATCTATGTTTAGTGCACATGTCTACAAATTTTCTTTTTAGTGTTGGATATGGAGAAAATACGCATTGTCGTATTTCATATTAACAAAATAACATTTGTATTAGAAACATACATATCCAATTTAAAAAGGAAGAAAACATCTTAATTCGATTTACAAATGTCGATATTGTAACTGAAAAATCTCAATGGATATAGATAATTGTCGACACGGAAATTTCGTCCCGTGCCGAGGACACACGAGCAAATCGGAAGGGTCCGCTCGATGAAGCTGGAAATCCGCCTAGCTTCAGCGCAGGGATGGTCGATCCTGCGCACTCCTCCCGAGACGTGCCAATCAATTTGACCATACATTTGACAAGGAGAGAAAGTTTATCGGTAATTTAGGGCGGAACGTGCCGGTGTTGCCAGACAGTCCCGAATGTGCGGCACTAAGAGCCGATATAAAAGAAGATCGACTAAATAGTCGATTCCAGCATATTCATAAGAATAAATCAGTTAAAGCTCATAGGATTGTGTAAGAATAATTGGTTATCGTTCAGAATGAATATCATTATTTGGACAAATATCGGTCAATGGTAAAAAGATGACAACAATGATTAAACTATGCTAAGCCGATGACCGCGAGTAACCGAACCCCATTTATAAAAGAAACAGTTCATCGTCATTCAACCATTTAATAAGGATAAATCTAATGAACATATTAGATCTCATCTATCGCTATGATCAGTGAGGCATGAGACAGAATCATACAGGCCGTAGAAACAATAATAGACTCGATGATCCTAACTTATCACCAATATCAGTGGGGCATGAGACATAATCATGCAGGCCGTAATATAATAATAAGATCATGGAGCTAACACATCTTTCAATCTATCCCTACTTTAACGATCTTATGATGTGAACTGTTCGTTAAAGCGCTCGATATCGGCTAAAACAGCTGATTTAGGCACAACGCACAGTTAAGGTCATGCCCTCTCAGGAATAGATCTACCAAATAATGATCCTCATTCCACGGTGCTAACAGTGGGGTGTGAGGCAGAATCACACAGGTCGTGATAACGGGCCATGAAATAGTTTTTGCTAACCAATAGATCTACTCAAGATCATACATGCCTTAACCACACGCTATGCACGATCAAGATTGATATAAAACAACCGATAAAACATAACTCATCGTTTTAAAGTACAGATTAGATCAGTTTAGATTAGCAAACGATGGGTTAAACAAGATATAAGGCCGATCTAGATCAATCCCAATCGGGCGAAGTGATATTACTGTAATTAAATAAATAATAAAAGCAATAAGCAATATCGGTAACTTAATGAATCTATCTGAAGAAACACCACCCTTAGATAGAGCCAATAACTTGACCTTAATCTAATTTGAGCAATGGAGGTTGACCGGATCGATGCAACCTTACTTGAACGAGACAAGAATCGATAACTAACTTATACCAGAGTCGTAGTGGAGGTCGACCGGATTGATGCAGCCGTACGAACAGAGGTATAAGCTATGACGGTACTTACAGACAAGCAGTGGAGTTCGATCGGATCGATGCAGCTGTACTCGCTGAAGAACTCGTCGGGATCTACTCTACTCCTACTCCTAAGGGGTGACCGGAGCCGAAAAAAGTAAGTAACTTGTATTTGATTGATTGTGTATTTTTTACAATAGCCGGGGTCTGATATTTATTCCTAGAGCCTAAACATTAATCCTACTCGAGCACGACTTGTTATAAACTTTGGCATAGAAGAAAATATTCCTAATTTAAGATAACTTGGACCCTAATCTTTACCTTTTTATAGAGTCCGATATGCAATTTCCTGGTGCCAACCATAGCTCATCATCGCTATCTGCTGACGTCATCCAAACAGATCTAATTCCAGAGTCATATCTGAATCAGCTGATATCGATCCTCATGCAATCGATTCCTTGATGGGCACAATTTTGGAAGCCTTCAAATTCCCATATTCTTCTCTCCAAATTTTGGTGTAAACACATGCCCCCAATTTTGGGATAAAAGTGATTTTATTCCAAAATTCCTATTTATCCGTTTACCACGCCACAACCGTTTTGCTCCAAGATATACGCACGAGTCCTGACTTTTCGGGCTGAGTCTTATATAATGTCCCAACAGTACCTCTTCTAATTCACTCAGCCCTTTTCCCCTTTTTCTTTTTCCTTGGGCAAACTTTAACAGTCGATGCCATCATCGCCAAGGCCTCAAACCCTAGCAAATCCTCTATTCTATCAAGCCGTCATCCAAGTGATTCTTCGTCAGATTCAAACCTATTCTGGCTGCAATGGCGACCATCGACCACGTTCCTGATGTATGCCTCCAAGTTTTATTCTCCAAGCATCAGTCATCACCTTGTATTTCTTTTCTTTTCAAGCTCATTTCATCCGATTCCTAGGAAATGAGGAACAAAATCTTGATCCCATCAGCTTTGGCTTCTAATATCTATTTTCTTGGTCCTATGGGTGACCCTGATCCATCTGATTTCATTCATAAAAAAACCAACCAAATTCCCTTCAAACAGTCTGCAGTAGATTTATCTTCCTAGAACACTAAGACCCTTTTAGAAATTGGCCCAAAATACCCAAGGGATGGAGGGGCTGGTTTCGTAGGGTGTCCAAGAGAAAGGGTGGAGATTGAGAGCTTTATGATCTGAGTCAATGCCTGACCCTCTCGCTATCTCGGATGCAGAGGAATGATTCACTCTTGATTTCTGCATCTTATTTCTGGTCCAATGCGCTGAACACCTTTGTATTTGGTCATAGTCCAATGACCATCACTCTGGCAGATGTTTACATGTTGATCGGCCTTAGAATTACTGGATCAATACAGTCTTATGAGTACTTGAGTGCTGGCTCCAAGAAATTAGCCAAAATAGCTGACTGTACAGGATGAGCCAGTTACATTCTGAACCATGTTGGAGACGAATCAACTGTTAGTGAGAGGGAACATGTAGCTTTTTGAATATGCTGCTAGAGAGGTTCATCTTCTATGGCTCATCTTGTGGTCCGACTTACAACCATAAGCTTATGGCAGAGCATCTAGCAGTAGGCAAGGAAATCCCCCTTGGAAAGTACCTGCTAGGGGCTGCTTATCATCTGATGTATCAGGTAACTGCTCAATTACTGAAGAACAAACCAGTGCATACTATCAGTGGCCCTTGGTGGTTGATACAGTTATGTTGAACCTGTATATGCACAAGATTGTAAGATCTGATCTCAGAAACCTCAGCTTTCCTTTCTCTAATTTTGATAAGGAATACAAGGGTGAAGAAGGAAGAACCCGCCAGTGCTCGAGCTACGGTGAGGCTGCATCGGCCATAGTAATTGATGTCAATGTTGGCCATCTCTTCAAAAAAATTTATAGAGGGTTTGACGTAGAAGTCCTAACTTGGCTACCATACGATGAGGATGAAAACAATGAGTTAATCTTTCCATTCAAATTCTGATTTGAATCAGGCTATTCGGATGAGACGACGACTGCAATCTTTAATTCCTTTATCAAGCCCTACGTTCTTCCAGCCAAATTCTACCATAGTCGTGGCAAAATGGCTACGGGTTCCTTCATCCCAGGCAACCTCCCAACTTATGAGTTTTACAACCCTTCATTTGTGGCTTGTCAGTTTGGCCTTGGTCAATTGCCTCCTCAACTGTTCTTCAAGAACATACTGAAGCCACGGGAAGATATTAGTGAGGTGATGGAAGCTTCCAGAGTCTTTAAATTAGGGTCAGATCTTCCTTCCCTTTGCTTGCATGACTGGATCAGGGCTATTTTATCTTCCACTCTTTTTATTCCTAGTGGCAAGAATGGTGCTCCCACCTCTTCTGTGGACCGGTTTACCCTTTGTGCATAGCTCTGGATGGGGAATTTGCTTCTGATAGTGAGGTAACTTTTTATTCCCTCTTTAGAGAAATTACTTGGTGAATTCTTCTGCTAACTGTTTTAACCGACCCTTTTCAGGATGCTAAATTTGATCCCCCGAGCTTGGATAAGAAGGGGAGTCCTATAGATAACCAACCACCATGTCCAGTTTCAAGAATGGGATCGGCTATACCTTCACTGAAGAAGTTGATGAAAACTCATGCCGTCTCCACTACCGTGATATATCAATCTTCAAAGTACAAGGTAGCTCAAGGGACAACCTAGAAAACTACTACTGGGAAGAGACTCCATAGAACAAGACCATCAGCTGCTCAGGTAAACAATTTATCTCCTTCTCAAAATGATATTACATTACTGATTTCGTTAATTCACAGTTATCGAGCATTGTGTCTCAACCTGCTCTAGGTGCGGAACTACTATCCTAGGCATTCGACTCAACATCAACTGAACCTCCATCGGCTGATCCACAAAAGGAGCCAATTTCGGTTGACATAACCGACACTTCCACACACTGTTCGCCTAAACGGTTGTTTAGCCTGTTTAAACACCGTGTAAATGCTATACGGTGGTGCACCATTTCTGTTTAATCACCCATTTACCCCGTTTAATTGGTCATTTAGCCCATTTAATGGGACATTTTGCCCGAATAATGGCTAAACGGTAGGTGACCGACTATTTACCGTTTAGCATTTAGGAAAACACTGCTTCCACAACATGAGAAAATGTGAGTTTTATGCTTGTTGGGGTATTTTTCTTTAACTTCTTGATTTATTCAGTCCTTTACCCTTCATCTGACTTCTTAATGTGCCAGATACTTCCTAAAGAAACACCTGTGCAAGATCGGGAGCCTGATAGCCCACTTAATGATCCTATCGGTGTTGAAGGTGGTCTTGTTGCCGTCGACACTCAAACTATCGATTCCCTAGTTTGGCAAACAACTAATGGTAAGGAAGTTATTTACTAAATTCATCTTTCTGCAACAAACATGAACTAAAAATCTTCCGATATTTGTAGATGTCAATGCTGAGAGTCCAGATCTGATTCAACCAGACGTCACCGGTGCATCATCAGCTATTCCTCCTCTTCAGATAGAAACTTTAGAGAAGGTGCGGTATCTTCTTAACCATCTATTTTGTTATGAACTGACTCAAACCTCCTAATTGAAATTTCCTTAAACAAAGGCACTCAATCTCCTAGCTCTGAGCTATTCCTTTAATCTTGAGGAATATTTAGATGAAGATGAAGTCAATTCATCAGCCACCTCTTTTAAGGAAGCTTTGTCAGAAGAGACTAGAAATTGGCTAAGAGATGTATTGCCAATGCTTGAGAAGAATATAGCTGATTTGGTCCAAGTCATTGATTCAATGCAGAGAGTCCTCTTGGCCATCAAGAGCAATCCATTCCCAGCTCTCTCTAGAATCTTATCATCTTTGTCCATCTTTGAAGTTCAGGCCCTGAAGGTGGAAAAGGCTTAGAGAAATTTGTCCGATCTTGAAACTTCATTGGCCAAGAGGAACTTCAACAAGCAAGAGGCTAAAGAGCTGACATAGTTAATTGATGATCTGAAGAATTCCTCCCTCAGGACTGATCCAGAATTTTCCCAACTGAAAATCAAGCGTGCAGAACTCGAGAGGGAGCTAGAAAACGTGAAGGCTACCATTGACCATCGCAAGTCCACCCTGGCCCAAATGCCTGATGCCATCAAACAGAAGAAGCAAGAACTGCTGGCCAAAGTTAGAGAAGGCAGGGTCATCCACAGTGGCCTTGAGGACATTCCTGGATTAGCCGAAGAAGATAAGCAATAGATTGTAGAAGCTGATGCTATTCGGCTAAAAGTACTAAATGCAATCTAGGATGTTCTAGCCTTTTAATCTGTATGCTAACACGTGCCTTGTGTAGAATCGATTATACTCTCCATTGCCTAATTGTACTTCCTGTTTCAACTAAAGAGCCAATTTGAAACAGCCGATCCTAGACTTCTAATCTGAATTCAATTAAGTCTAAAAACACGACCTTCATTAAGCGAACCCCTCGATCTTCTATCTTTAATTACCTAGCGCCGCATTCTCTTCGACGTTGGTGAAGTGGCGCTTCGCCTTCTATTAATTGTGGTTGCCTTTTGCGTGTCCCAAGGTGTCCGCCTCTTCGCTTTGTGGCTTCAAATATCAGCCGAGTGCTCCGGCCTCGAACACATCTACACTTGCAACCATTCCTGTTCCTTTGCTTTTCTTCGCCTGCCAAAATCCTATAGCGGTTTTCTTTCTCCCTTCCATAGATCCAATCATTCTTCATGTCTGGCGAGGACAACCGAGGCAAGTGCACGGTGGAGGAGATCCTAGAGGAGAACATGCCGATGAACCAGCGTCTCCGACGTATGAGGTGAGATTGACATTTCCTATTTATGATGATGAACTATTTTGACTTGCCTATAGGTTTGTTGTGAATGACAGTCTTCGTCCTCTCCCTAGGGCCGATGAGCCCTCTAACGCTGTATCTTCTACGCCGACCTTGTCATGGGATTCTTCTGACTCCTATAATGGCGATGATGCCCAATGTTTCCTTCATGAGTGGAGGATGGCTCAGAATCATTATGCCGAGGTGACTTGGGAGAATGGCCAACTTGAGATCCGCCTCGGGGTCTCTTAGGCTACCCTTCATGTAGCTGAGGAGGAGGCCAGCGCCGTTCGAGTGCGGCTGGCCAAATCTGACGCCGTGGTGGTAGGTAAGATGAGTTCCATAAATGCTTCCATTCTGATGTCCACTGCCTCTATCTTGATAGTTTCTCTATTCCTATGATTGTCAGCCCTAACTGTGTAGCTAGAGTATCTCCAATGGGCGGTGAACACGGCCGTAGATGCTGTCAATGCTCAGGGTTCCCTCATCAATGCTCATCTCCAAGACATCCTAGCTCGCATTCAGGAGATCACCCTCCATGGCATTCGTCATGGTGCGTCGGTGGCGTTAACCGCGGTGCAAGTCCAGACCGGGTACGAGCTCCACGCCATAGAGACCAGTTTCCTAATGGGTGACGGCCCTGAGGAACTTGAGGACCTAATGGAAGAATTCGTCGTAGTGGCGGAGGCCATCATGGACATGACATCCGCTCAGGATGTGGTGAACAAGGTCTTCGATTAGATTGTAATTAGGGCGAACAAATGAATGAAATCTTTTGCTCCTCTATGAACGTGTCTTAGTGCAATGCCCTTGTGTGTGATTGTCTTTGCTTTTATTTTTTCTCTTGAGGCGATACATATCGTATCGGCTTTTATGTCTCCAAAGATCTTCATTTTAGATTTTCATTCTTTGAACTAGAGGCGATACCTTCTCTGGTACCAACTATTAGAGCCGATGACTAAATGAATCGGCTATCAAGTGTTGATAAATGCTAGTATAATATTCCTTCGAATATGTTTCATTGATTGCTATTAACAAGTTGCACCAGAACTCTTCAAACTAAAGGTTAAACGATTGATCGATCCAGAGCAAGCATCTCATCAAGTGCAACAAAACTTTGTTTAAGAAATCCATCAATTCTGACCCGCACTTAGGATTCCATTTAGCATTCATACATCGGCCTAAATCCATATTCAGAACTAATGCTTATTTTGTTTATTCTAAAGGCCGACGTGAAGCCGTGACTATTCACTAAAACAAACTCTCAGAGCCAATCGCTTGCATTGGCTGTTGGCTTTCATTGATGATCTTGATAAAGCCTCCTTCCCATAACTTGCCAAAAAAGCATTCGAAGTCTCCTAGTTCCTAGAAGACTGGATCGGCTATTGCGATGCTCACAGACTCATCAGCATAAATCAGTTCGACATCATCCCCATGCCATTGAATCAAATACTGATACATGGTCGATGGTACACAACAGTTCGCATGAATTCAATTATGACCAAGGAGCAAACTACATGATCCTTTTCCATCGATGACGAAGAATGTGGTGAGCAAAGTCTTACTCCTGATTGTTAGTTCAACATTCATTGTCCCCCCTAGGTCTTAGATGCGTTACCTCCGAAGTCCTTAAGCATTATGTCAGTCTCTATCAGATCTCCTGGTCCTTTGCCAAGTTTACAAAAAGTGGTGTAAGGCATCAGATTGATAGAAGCACCTCCGTCCACCAACATCTTGTTCATCGGCTTCTCATAAACAAAACCTTTCATATATAAAGCCTTTAAGTGCCGATACTTGACTAGTTTATCAAATATTGCTTGTTGTACAACCGTCAACTTGGCAACTATTTCTTCATACTCTGATTCATCAAAATCTGAATACACTTCTTGATCTGCTGGAGCTCTGAATTCTGATGGCAATAGAAAAGCCATTTGGATATTAGCTGATGGTTGCTTTCTATCGACTGTTTGCTTAATACACCACACTTGAGGTTTACTGGATGCCTGAGCCTGTTCTAACTCTTTATTCCTTATGCCTTGCACCCTTCTCTTCTGGGTTCTTGTCAAACCTCCTGGATACCATTGGCCTTCCTGCCAAACATATTTTCTTTTGTTGCCTTCTTCTTCATAATCAGCCCAGTCTTGGTCAACAACTCGTTTTCCAAGCCGACTATGAACACTTTTATTTTTTAAGCGTCGATCCATGTTATTATGATAATATGCATCTTGAGCATGAATAGATCGATGGTTGGTTTGAGATTGCCTAAACCCCCAATATTGATCGCTGCATTCTGGACAGTCATGTCTGGTAGGCAACTTCAAACCTTCATTCTAGCAATGTCTGAAGAAAGAACAATTCCAATGTGATTCGGCTTATTTCTTTTCATACCTCTCTTTTTCCAATTGACGTTGATATTCTTGATCCTTTAACCAATGCTGATAATCATTTTCCTTCTGTCGCTGCCACTTATTCAACAGGATCCGAGATGTAACTCATGGCTTTGTTGCCCCATCTTTTGACGTTTCTCCCTGCTCATATCGGCTCTTTTGCTTATCGCAACGTCTCTTAATTTCCCTGTATTCGTCGGCCGATATTTGCATTTTAGGATCGACTGTTCTAGCTTCTCTTGATCTAGTTGACGTTAGGACCTTAGTCTTTCCTTTGATCAGCCTAGCATCAACCATGTTTTGATCTCCTGGGAAAGGATTATCATCAACTTTCATTTTTCAAGGCGTATCAAATTTGAGCCTTCCTTGCTGAATAGCCCTCTGTATATGCTGTCGAAAAATTCTGCATTCATTTGTGGAATGAGAAGCAGCATTATGGAACTTGCAAAACTTTTTATTCTTCAATTGATCAGGGGACAACATAACATGATTATCGGGCAACTTGATCTGTCCCTTCTCAAGCAAGAAATCGAAGAGCTTGTCTGATTTTTTGACATCAAAGTCATAGCTCTCCTCGACTCCTCTTCCCTAAAGATTTGGCACCATTACTATCTTCTTGCCCCAATTCCATTCAGCAGTAGCAACCTCTTCTTCTTCATCTTTATAGCCATCATCGACTGAGTATGGATTATAAGCTTTGGCCACTGTGGTACTCTTTTGAAATCGGGTATCTCTGTGCATACTCTAAAATTAGCTATTAAGTGCTACCACTTGTTGAGCCAATTGACCTAAGTTATCAAATTCTTGTCCTAGCTGCTTTTCTTTCCACATTGGCAGCATTCCCTGAACGGCTAAAGCAGCTAGCTGATCATCAGCCAAGTTTAATGAGAAGCATAAGTTCCTTGTTTCTCAGAACCTCTGAAGAAACTCATAGCCCAATTCATTAGCCTTCTATCTTATAGTTGTTAGATCGGTTATCTTCTTTTCTCTAGTTCCAGTGTAAAAATATGTATAAAACTTCTTCTCTAGGTCAGCCCAATTGGCGATGGAATTAACTGGCAGTGATGAAAACTAAGTGAAGGCTGGCCCTAATAGGGACAAGGAGAAGAAATGAACTCGATGGGCCTCCTCAACTGATGCCTCGCCTAGTTGTGTAAGATACCGACTGACATGTTCTATCATGCTTGTACTATCTTGGCCAGTGAACTTAGCAAACTCTGGAAGCCTGTAATTTGTGGGAAGAGCGACCAAATCATACCATTATGGATATGGGTATTTGTATGAGAAGGTCAGCCCTTTTGGCTTTAGACCGAACTGGTTCATCATCATCTTAGTCACCTTTAGCAACAACTCGTTAGCTTGCGGATTTGGATTTCTTAGCACCTGCTGACCCATCTATGGATTGAAATCCCGTGTGCCTTGATACTCTAGATTCAGAATCATGTGAAGGGTGTTATAATCTATGCCATAATGATAACCCTGTGGAATCTCTATCTGCTGGGTACTTTGCTGGTTTGCTGCTTGAAGTCTTTGATTGTAGATATGAGGATCTATATTTCTACGAATCCTTTGAATTGATGGTGATATTTTTTGAGCCGATGACGGTATGTGGCCTGATGTGCCAAAATTAATCATCTGGTTCTGACCTTGCCCCGTCGGCTGTTGCACATGCTGTACTGATGGTCCAGGATTACACTGTGTCTGATTTGTAGTAGTTCCTTGAGCTTGTTCAGATGAACCCTGAACGGCCTGGACATCATTATTACCAACTGGTGCTGCTTCTTGACGGCTGGTACCGACTTGATTAGTCCCTTGGGTCAACGGATCTAGAATGTTGTAATAAATCGGCCCACCTTGACCAACTGGAAACCCATGAATCGTATCTTTCATGGCGTTGTGGAATGTGTCTAAGAAAGCTTCATTATGGCTTAACATGGCATCACGAACATATTTGTCTACAACTTTCATAAAGAAACGCCTATCTTTAGCTACAACTGTATCTGTCTGCCCATGTAATAGAACTCTTGGTAGTGGATATTTCTGAACAATTGTGTTGTCACGTGTTTTGGTGTAGGACAACAAACATTTGTTCTAAAATTCTTCTGTAGCTTTGCTGATGACACCTTTATCTCTATCATGTAGATCTTCATAATGTACCATAAGGATGTCGTTGTTGTTGTAAACTACCATGACGATTGTGGTGTCCCACCGGGTATGCCAGAAACATGTGTCGACATAGAAATTTCAGCCCGTATCGAGGACACACGAGCAAGCCGGAAGGGTCCGCTCGATGGAGCTGGAGATCTACCTAGCTTCAGCGTAGGGATGGCCGATCCTGCACACTCCTCCCGAGACGTGCCAGTCAATTTGACCCTGCAATTGACAAGGAGAGAAAGTTTATCAGTAATTTAGGGCGGAACATGCCGGTGTTGCCAGACAGCCCCGAATGTATGGCTTTGAGAGCCGATATGAAAGGAGATCGACTAAATAGTCGATTCTAGCATATTCATAATAATAAATCAGTTAAAGCTCATGGGGTTGTGTAAAAAGAATCGGTTATCGTTCAGAATGAATATCATTATTTGGACAAATATCGGTCAATGGCAAAAAGATGTCAACAATGATTAAACTATGCTAAGCCGATGACCGCGAGTAACCGAACCCCTTTTATAAAAGAAACAGCTCATCATCATTCAACCATTTAATAAGGATAAATCTAATGAACATATTAGATCTCATCTATCGCTATGACCAGTGGGGCATGAGGCAGAATCATGCAGACCGTATAAATAACAATAGACTTGACAACCCTAACTTATCACCAATATCAGTGGGGCATGAGGCATAATCATGCAGGTCGTAATACAATAATAAGATCATGGGGCTAACACATCTTTCAACCTATCCCTACTTCAACGATCCCGTGATGTGAACTGTTCGTGAAAGCGCTCGATATCGGTTAAAACAACACATTTAGGTGTAGCGCACAGTTAAGGTCAAGCTCTCTTAGGAACAAATCTACCAAATAACGATCCCCACTCCACGGTGTTAACAGTGGGGTGTGAGGCAGAATCACACAGGCCGTGATAACGGTCCATGGAATAATTTTCGCTAACTAATAGATCTACTCAAGATCAGACATGCCTTAACCGCACGCTATACACGATCAAGATTGATATAAAACAGCCAATAAAACATAACTCATCATTTTAAAGTGCAGATTAGATCAGTTTAGATTAGCAAATGATGGGTTAAACAAGATATAAGACCGATCTAGATCAATCCCAATCGGACGAAGTGATATTGGTGTAATTAAATAAATAATAGAAGCAATAAGCAATATCGGTAACTTAATGAATCTATCCGAAGGAATGCCACCCTTAGATAGAGCCGATAACTTGACCTTAATCTAGTTCAAGCAGTGGAGGTCGACCGGATCGATGCAACCTTACTTGAACTAGACAAGAATCGATAACTAACTTATACCAGAGTCACAGTGGAGGTCGATCGGATCGATGCAGCCGTACGAATAGAGGTATAAGCCATGACGATATTTACAGACAAGCAGTGGAGGCCAACCGAATCGATGCAGCCATACTCACTGAAGAACTCGCCAAGATCTACTCTACTTCTACTCCTAAGGGGTGGCCGGAGCCGAAAAAAGTAAGTAACTTGTATTTGATTGATTGTGTGTTTTTTTACAATAGCCGAGGTCTGATATTTATACCCGGAGCCTAAACATGAATCCTACTCGAGCACGACTTGTTACAAACTTTGGCATAGAAGAAAATATCCCTAATTTAAGATAACTTGGATTCTAATCTTTCCCTTTTTGTAGAGTCCGATATGCAATTTCCTGGTGCCAACCATAGCTCATCATCGCTATCTGCTGACGTCATCCAAAGAAATCCGATTCCAGAGTCGTATCTGAATCAGCTGATATCGATCCTCATGCAATTGATTTCTTGATGGGCACAATTTTGGAAGCCTTTGAATTCCCGTATTCTTCTCTCCAAATTTTGATGTAAACAATAGTATCAGTAGCCAAAACTAAAATCAACATTTAATAGACACATTTATAATAGACGAGTTGTTATTAATATTAAGATTTCAAAAGACTTACACTATTCTTGAGAAATGGATTGAAATGTTCACATTTATTTTTTGATTCACTAACCTATTACTTGATTAAAACATTAAACTACAAAATCTGTAGTACCAAAAAAATGCAACTTTATAGTAGAAAACAAAAAAAATTGTTAATGCGTACAGTTATGCATCTACTTCTACATTAACTTGGTATTTGATCAAAATTAATATGTACCATTATTATAATAATCCTATCTTGATTTTTTTAAAATATTAGCTTTGGTGTCATTTTGTGCACATAGAAAGAAAAAAAATCATTATTGAAGGTGTGTGAAATCTGATTTGCTGAATTCAAACAATCTGATTTGTCTTTGTATTGGGGATATATACTTGAATTCACATCCTAATTCATTTTGAAATATGGACATAAACATAGTATGAGTGTAGTATCCAATTGATTTCCACCCCTACTTGTGTTTGAAACAAATACACTCCTGCGGGGGAATTGCATGTCATATTATATGACATGTTTTTAATAGTGATACAAGTCAATATCATGTTTGCATCATGAAAAGATACTATCAACTTTTCGCAACTGTTCCTTTACAAATGGTCAATGGTTATTGTGCTTCTTTACCATTTTTCTTAAGTGGCTAAGGTAACTTGGACATTTTGTGATGGCGAAAACAATTAGGAACCAAGAATCCCCCTAACCAACATTTTCTAGTTAAAACATCACCCACATAGTATATAACTCTTACAAAATATCTTAATTAGACTAATAAAAACCTAGGCGATTTGAGAAAAAGTTGAAAGAGGGGTCAGTAACCATGTCCATTATAAACACTTGGAAAAATGTTGAAAACCTTGTAGTTTATGCATAGGGCAGGCAATGCAACAATAACAAAGCCACTTTTTGAAGGTTTGTGGATCCTGCAATAAAAGTTGCTTGCTTCTTTGTCTAGTTCCTATGGCTAGTTCCAAGGATTTTATGATGTGATTTGAACATTTTCTTATACTGAAAAATAAATTAGAAACAAAGAATTACCAACTAATGTTTTCCAGCAACAAGAATACCAAGGAGCACTTAGTCTCTAATACGAGATAAATGTATAAATTAGACTAAAAACTATTTGGCTATTTGAGGGAAAAAAAGACAAACGTCTCAACATATGTGACCATAGTCTCTCGTTGGTGCTCATATATAGGAGTAAGATGTGCCTATATTCATCCGTAGGGGGTGTGTATGCAAGTATTTGCATTTGTTCTGTGTTCAAAAAAGAAATACTATAGGAATTCTTAGAGATTTTGTAGCAATTATGTTTTTTCTCCCTGTTTATACCATGTGGTGTGTGCGTTTGGAGCACACTAATTTAACCTGTGTCACCGCGTCTTATCGACCGTAACGGCCACTCACTTATAGAGGTGTAAAAAGAGAGAACGTCTTTCATCTGGGCCACAATGTAGACTTAAAGTTCAATTAGGATCTTAATTATCCTAATTGCATGATCAACTAAGCCCTTAGCCTAACACTTAAATTAAACTTACCCGATTGGAGTTGCGCTATTTGTTTCTGTTTCTCTGACTTGGTTTTCATGGTGAAGAAATAGCTTGTAGTGGCTCTGCGGTGGAGTTTGTATTTTTGTTGTGAACTGCATATGTCTTCAACCTCTCAAGTTATGTTGCCGGATTGCCAATACTACCTGCATTCTCTTTACATTCTCTTTTATAAGACATACACACTCATGCAAAGATTCAAACTTTAAAATCTCTGACCAATAATTTGACCAATAATTTTTAATTATTATAACACAAACCTGATATGGTTAGGTTTGTAATTGAATCTACTATCTAATTATCATAAATTTATAAGTATAAATAATATAAAATAAAATAAATAGATTGTCAAAATATAATGTGAAATATCGTGTCACATCAAGTCGTGCCTTATAAAAGAAGAATGGAGGGACTAGTTTGTAAGGCTTGCTCTCTTGAACTGTAAACTTCTTAAGACTCCTGTTTTCTGTAAAATGGGAATGAGTTGTGGCCTTTAGTTCTAAAACAGTGAATAATTGAAATGAAGGCGTGTAGTTGTCTGCTGTAAGCTTAGCTCTTATGTGTTGGAATCCATTTTGCTAGCTAATGATTCCCCCAAAGGTTGGCTACGTCACATTATTTGGCCCTCGCTTTTGCCTGCAGGAAAGATTTGGCCATCATGATATCCCACTGAAATATATATAATGCGTGGGAACGCTGGCCGGGTGCTAGGTTAGCTGCATTGGATAACCAAAAGCAACTCTGCATAAATATGGCTTTGGAAAGCTAGAATCGACTTCTGTTTGCATTGGTTAGTGGAATGGTTGCCTCTTAAACTATCAGCTAATTAATCACTGTCAGTTCAGTGTCACCCCATGGCAAGCTAATCTCTCCCAAGGGCCAAAGCCACGGGAAGAAGAGCACACAATGCCCACGGGAAAGAACTGACGTGGCGCGCCTTGATGTACTTGCTAAGGTCCACGTGTACAGGACTGGAGTTTAGGAGGAGAGTGTTAGATATATTTTAATATTATTAGTGATCCATTAGGGCTTGTTTGGATGCTAATTTATCCAACTCAATCCATGTGTGTGGAAGTGGTTTGGTGTGTGGATGAAGTGGATACATGCGCATCCAAACAAGACCTTAGGATACGTCTTTTCTTGTGTACATTAGTGATATGTTCATGCATTTGTGATGTTTAGGCTACATGATCCGTGGGACATGTGCCTCTTCTTTTGTAATAACGGCGGCTTGATACATCTTCAACAAAGGATGTTCTCCATTATTATGAAAAAAACTGTGATGTCTATAATAACTAGTTTGGTCGTCACATCGTGGATCAAAAGCACAGGAGGGCTGCATAACATACCACCTTTGATGATTGGATCCATGCTCGTGGTACAAACATTAGCGTGCAATGCATTTGAACTTTTCGGAGGCTGCTACTACATGCCTTTACTGCAGGAATGTGCTATCTCTTTTCTTTTTCTAAAACACAGTATAGGCGGAGATGTTCTACTTCTATGAGCATCTTTAGGGATGTATCGCCTACTACTAAAAGAATAGCGACGTGGGCTGTGCTATGCCTATCTTTTTTTTTTGCAGAACACATTCTACGCTATCTTAACGAGCTAAAATCTTGGCTCGGCTCGGCTCGGCTCGTTATCTTAACGAGCCGAGCCGAGTCGAGCCAGCCACGAGCCGAGTGAGCTATCCAGCTTCGAGTTTTTCGTCCAGCCTTAATTGTGATGGATGTGATATGTGCGGATGGATGTGTGGATGGATGAGATATATATGTGATGGATGAGATATATATGTGATGAATGAGATATATATGTGATGAATGAGATATATATGTGATATGGAATGTAAAAAAAATATTGCCGTTTTGGGACACTTTGTCGAGTGTTGCACTCGGCAAAGGACCCCGTTGCCGAGTGCCATGGTCACAGCACTCGGCAAAGCTGGAAAAATGGGCGCTCGGAAAACCATTTTTTCAGCTTTGTCGAGTGCCATGACCATGGCACTCGGCAAAGATTTTTTAAAAAAAATTCAAACTTTGCCGAGTGCCGGCCAGAGGGCACTCGGCAAAGAAATTTAAAAAAAAAATCAAACTTTGCTGAGCGCCGGCAAGGGGGCACTCGGCAAAGAATTTTTAGAAAAAAATAACATCTTTGCCGAGGGCCGGATAGAGGGCACTCGGCAAAGAATTTTTTTTTAAAAAATAAAAATCTTTGCCGAGTGCCTGCAGGGTTGGCACTCGGCAAAGCGACCGTCAACAGGGCCGGCGCCGTGACGGTCGCTTTTCTTTGCCGAGTGCCCGATAAAAGACACTCGGCAAAGAGGGCTTTGCCGATCAATTTTTTACCGTGTGTTCTTTGCCGAGTGCCGCACTCGGCAAAGAACCTGAATCCAGTTGTGTATGTAATGTTTTTCTCCAACGCTTCCTCTTGATGAAAAACGGGCACAATGCCCGATCAGAGAAAAAAGTTAAAGGACTTGAAACCATGTAGATAGACCACAAGAAACCTAATAACTAGTTGAGCTATGCTCAATCAATTCACTCTATGTCTCTGTTTTAACAAGGAAAAAGACACATAGCCACTAATCCAATCAACTCCTGTTGTTGATCCACCATCATTTAGTTCATCATGCCATGCGGTGGGTGAATGGTTTTTTAGCCCATACTCCCCCTTTTCAAAGTATATTTCATTTTAATTTATAAATAATTTTTTTCTTATTTGATCATGTTTTGAAAAATACATCAATATTTATAATATAAAATTAATTTTATTAAATTATTTATGAAATATGTCTGGACAGTGGAAGTTAAATTTCTAGATTTTACTATATTTTTTAAAAACTTGATCGAAGTTATAACATTTGAATATAGGAAAATTCTAAAGTAAATTATAATTAGAACAAAGGGAATGAAGACGAACTGCGTGGACCGAAAAATGTGATAGAGATATATGGACATATACAGAGGATTGCTGCTACTCTAGCACTATGTTTTCCCAAAGTGGAGGAGAAGAGAACAACACAATTGATATTAAATATTCAGGTCGTGTCAGTTTACAAATTTAATTGCTAAATCTTTGCTTTTCAGAAGGAAAGGTTATGTATATGTATAGTGCATCTCCCTATATTATAAGTGTTTCTCCGTTTTCTGAGGACGTTAAATAGTAGGGTCTAGATGTTTTTATTTATATTTTTCCACTTGTGAGTATCACTAACAGATTATGTAGTCTCATAAAGCTTAACCATAGTGGTTACTTTTTAGCAATTGGAGGAGCTATTAGGATTTGATGATGCCAAGAAAAGTATTGCAAGGATTTGATATGCCTATTTTATTATCACTAGTCCACCAAACCCTACTCGTATGAGGGATAGAATCTTAAAAGATATAAATATTAGAAGTTCATAAATAAAATTTTGATCCACATCTAATTAAAAATGCTAATATTTGATCTCTCTTTGTTTGTTTTCTAATATAATACCAACATAGATAATGTAATCTCTGTCCGACTGAGACAAAATTTGGTTACCACTCAATATGTTTTTCATCCATATTTATAGTCTTTCCACTTTGCATAGCACACTCATGTGTCTTTAATATGTGTTTAGTTGATAAATTAGTTTCAGTTATGTTAGCTCTTATCACAGCCTATGTATTGTAGCTTTACGAATCTAAATTTTGGCTTTCCAATTTTGATCTTATTAGTTGTTGCTGTGTTTTCCTCTCAATGTTGAGTTGTTTTCCTTCGAGCTAACTTGATCTCTTGGAGTGGTAGAAAACAAATAACTATATCCAGATCTAGCACAGAAGCAGAGTATAAGTCCTTCGCAAATGCAACGACAGAAGTTACGTGGGTACTCAAATTCCTTGATGAGTTAGACTGACTCCAATAGCGTGACCCAAACCCAAAAATGGGTTGTTCACCGTGTTTTTGCCAGCCAAAACAACCTCCAACAGACTAGGCAAATGAGCGACGCATTTTGGGTTGGTACCGACGCGCGATGCAAACATGCGTCCTCTCTTCGTCCTTCTGCGTCTCCACCCAGGCGTCGGGCCCACTGGAAGGGGACGACCGGAGCCCGGTCCGGCGAGAGTAGCACCTCGGGGTCACCGCACGGGAGCCACACCGGAGTTGAGCAAGGGGGTCACAGGTGCCGCTCTGGCGGACCGTAGGGCCACGCCGCCGGCAAGGGGAGGAGAGGGCGTCCGGAGCTCGTCCGCGCGAAGGGGCGCCACGCCTCGCCGGATCTCGAGCGGAGCTCGCAGTTTGGTGGCCTCGCCCGCACGGTAGCGCTTGTGAGGCGGCCGACGAAGGGGCCCGCGCTGGGGCCCTAGACCCACGCCGCGCCCTCAGCGCCGGCCCGGATCTCCGCCTGGTGTTGCTCGGCGTCGGGGCCTCCGCCAAGCTCTTGTAGATGAGGTCACGTGCGCGCAGCCGGAGCCTCCGCTAGCGCCCCCTCTCCCGCCGGCGCAGCGAGCCAGGTCCGCAGCGGGGCGAGTGGCTCCGCGACACGTCGGACGCGCGGAGGAAGAGCGCACGTGTGCCGCAGCACGTCGGACGCGCTGGTGCGGCGGCGTAAGTCCGGAGGAGGACGGCGAGGCGGAGTGGGAGGAGTAGGGGAGGCCACGGGCTTCGACAGGGTGGGGAGATTTGCGTTCTCCCGTGCTTCGCGGTTGGAGAAGGATAATTTTTGGGTGGCCACGCTTTTACTGTGCATGACCTAAAGGTGTTGTATTTGGGTCCTTGTTGTTGGAGTCAGTCTTAGGCATTGCTTATCCTATGGCGGCTTGTCTCTAGTGTGACAACATAGGCGGAGAAACATACTTGTCAGCTAATCCAATGTTCCAAGCTAGGACTAAATATATTGAGATAGACTATCATTTTGTTCTAAACAACTTGATATTCGACTCATTAGCTCTCGAGACCAAATTGCAGATGGCTTCACCAAAACGCTTCTGACATGGAAATTACATGAATTCAGAAACAATCTCAATCTCACGGCAGAGTTGTTATTGACCGGGGGTGTTAACAAATGTCTCCGGACCGCTTTGTGTTGTGTAAAGTAGTTGTATAGATAAGGACCAACCGTAGCTTTACTTGTATAGAAAGTAGATCTCGGTTGTTACCTTGTTTTTCTATATATCTTCTTGTAATCCAAGTCTGTAAAACCACGCTAGGGATGTTCCTAGCCTATTTAATACGAAGCCGTGAGCGTGACAAGGCATCACTTTACACCAAATCTTACATACCTAACCATCAAGCCAAAGCAAGTTTCACCGGCATCAGCATCTCCGGAGACGGCAGACAGGTTCTACCTGAGTTCATTGCTCGATGACGTTGGGAGCACTCACGAGCCATGAGTGATAGATAGGTTGGTGAATCACATATCCACCACTGTCTCCAGCCACAGAACCAGATCCATCGTATATATCGTGAGATGCCAAATGATGAGATGATCCACTACAAGAAAGTGAGGCAGGGGGAACCTTTTGAGCATTTTTTATCTTTAGTTTTGGTTTGGTTTGTGAGATGCGCAATTCCATGCATGATTTCCATCCCATGCATGATGATGATGCATTGCAATTTGCAAATAAACTTTCATTAGCTAGGTAGCTCGTTTGATAGCCTGGAATCCTTTTGTACTTGCAGTGGATATTTTGGCGTCGCCAATCATTGATGCTTTGAAACTGGGTTGCTTTTGTTTTGTTCTGGATAAGCATGAGGAGGAATTGTTACTGTTTGCACTGGCAGCATAGCTTCATAGGCCGTGTACGTGTTTAATTGTAAGACAGGCCTCAAATGGGCTACTGGATGCATGAACAAATCCAGGACCAGGATTAAAAGTTGAGTAGCAGCACTGTTTGATACGGCTATTTACGAAATGACAATTCATCTGTGCCGAATCAAAACGTGCCAAGTACTAGGTTCTAAATGTTGCATTGGTTGCCCTGTTTAAGTCATTGTCTAAATAAAAATCAATCATCGAAATGTTACTTTTTATACACAATAATAATAAATCAGACAATAATTTTTGTGTTATTAGGTATAGAAAAATTATGTTGTATATATTAATATGAAGTGTCAACACAAAAATTAAGGTGCAAAATTTAGTCTTTGTATAAGAATGAGTAACTTAACATAACTTGAATATTTTGTAGCTTAATCCGGAAATGGTCTAGGGTAAAAAAACATTTGAGAGAGAATTGAAACGATAATGATAAGCCACGGTTGTCCGTCCGTGACTCTCGTCTGGACACGGCTTTGCAGGAATGGGCCCTATCTCTCCATCTCTCAGAAAAACGAATCCCTACTCGTTCTTATCCACCCGGCGCCCAACGCAGTAGCATGGCCACTCATTTGTCCACGCCCCTTCCCCTACCGCACGGTCGTTGGCTGCCACGCTGTGCACCACCGCCCTACGCCCCATCGCCGGTCGCGCCGCGCACCCGTCCCAAACACCTGTGTCAGTCGCTCCCTCGTCGTCCATCTGTCCGTCTCCCATCATCGTCATGCACGCCACTGACCCCGCCATGGCCGCTGGGGCGCATGTGCCGTGGCGCCTCAAGTCTTTATCGGCCGAGCCACGGGCACCCACGAGCGCGGGCGGTGCTGGTGGTGCTCATGCGTCGCGGCTCGCTGCCGGCTCCGACCCCGATGGTTGGAATCGACCGGTCCGGACTTCCCCCTATGTTGCATATGTATGTTTCAAGTGTTTTAGACATTTCAGATGTATGTTACAATTGTTTCATCTTGATGTTGCAAAAGTAGATTGATGGATGTTGCACATGTTGCAATGTTGCAAGTATTTCAGAGGCATGTTGTAAACATTTGTTCAAAATGTTTCATCTATTTCCAGACATATGTTGCAATTGTTTTTTATCTAGATGTTGCATATGTTGCAACAGTATGTTCAAATGTTTTCGTTGTTTCAGTCTTATGTTGCAGCAAGTGGTCTTATATTGCAAGATGCAAAAGTGTTTTATTTTAGATGTTTTATGTGCTTCACACATATGTTCCAAGAACATGTTTCAAATGTATAATATGTTTTTAGTCTTATGTTGCATTCATGTTGCAAGTGTTTATGTTGTTCGGCCGGTGACGAGCCAGGGCCGGTGGACGGGGCAAGCAGCGCGCCGGGGGGCCAACGGACGGGGGCGTTGGGGGCCGGCAGATGGAGGTGCTGGGGCCAGTGGAAGGAGGTGCTGGGGGCCGGTGGACGGGGGTGCTACAAGTCGGGGCGCGCTGGGGGCGTGCTTTTCCTCGGCCGCTCATCCCGGTTCCTGTGTGTCACCCGCGCGAAGAGTCATAGAGAGAGGAGGGGGTTAGGAGAAGGACCGGCGGGCGCAGAGACGAGGACGGAGCGCACTCGTGGGCGGGGCGAAGGCAGACTGGAGTGGGCTGCGCGTGTGTTCGTCTAGACATCCGGACGCTAGCCACGCCCTCCATCGAAATCAGAAGTCACGGAACTGGGATAAACCCATAGGCTATCACTAACATTGCCTTGCACGCAAATGGTAAACCACACATGTCCTAATGCGTGCTTCGTTAGCTGGGACTTAGGAGAAGCCTGTGCTGCAAGTCTGCAAGCCCATGCTTGTTTGCTTCCAGAGCCCGCGCGCACCAATTACTTGGAAAAGCCCGGACCACTTCGAACAAGGGATCTAGATAGTCGAGTGCGGCCCGTCACATATGCAATTTTCCGCTTTGTAGTTATTATTTTCTTTTTCGAGGGTATTCTATCTACTTGTTATTTTCTTTGGGAGTAAGCACTCGTTAATCGGCTAAATTTCCTTCGGATCTGAGTCAGATCAGATATTACTTTAGCGGCTCGTTTGGTGGGGGTAATGGAAAGCAGCGAATGGGAGTTTAGAGATAGGAGGTTACAAATCTCTTATTTGTTTTATGAGAATGGGAGTTTTGGTGGAAAGGGGAAGGAGAGTTTAGAGGGCTAACTCCCACTATCAATTCTCCAAGGGAGGGGTGGGAGTTGTGTTCCTAATAAAGAAAAGTAGATCCGCACCGTTCATCATGATTTGCCTTTTAATTTTTCCCTCAAAACCCCCATACCAAATAGGGGATATGAATTCCCTTTTCAATTCCCCTTCTTATTTCCCTTCACGAACCAAACAAGAGATTAGAACTAAAAATCAATTTCCCACCTTAATTCCCTCTATAACTCTCATCACTAATTCACATGTCTCTTTCCACGTAATTGCCAAACACACCATAGGTGCAGGCTGCAGCCCACAATGCTCAACCTGTCTATCGAGTATCCTTAAAAAGACACATGACTAAAATAAGGAAATCAGAGATCATAAGAAAATAATGAAAATTGACAAAACTACGATATCATGAAAAAGTTACATCACTCTAAAGGAGGATAAGAAATCAGTGCAAAAGCTAAAAATTACAAATTTAGAGAATCGCCTCCAATCTAGAAACCAACAACATATATAATTGAAATGGCAAAAAAAAAAGAAAAGAAAATTGGCGGGCGTGCCTACGAATACTCTTCCAGTACTGAAAAATGTGAACTGCTTTGTTTCACATTACTGTTTCTAAAAAAATAGCAAAAAATATGAAATTGAACCTAAAATGACAGGATGCAGACAACCTTCAGCCATATGCGCAGAATTTGAAGCAAACAGGTTAACTCAACGGCAATGATTTTTATTTGAATGCGTGCTTTGCACGTGCTTCGTTAAGAGAAGTTAGAGTTGTTAGCTCACCACGGAGAGATGCCGTGATTTGCGAACCGGGGACACAGACATGGATCGCCAGCTTCAACGCCAGTGCTAAGGAGGTGTGCTAAGCGGTAGACCAGATTCGCGACCTGTGGGAGGAGGGTGCGTTCTAGCCGCCGACCACGAACAGCGACACAAAACACCAGTACCCCTGCGGCGATGTAGGAGTCTATCTCGTCACTGATAAGGGCAAGGACCTGGGTCGTCATTTTGGCGGTTGTCGGGGACCAATACTAGGGTACCCGAAGAGGAGAAGCTAATAACCATCAACATTGATTCATCCAAGCAGTCAAGAGCGTGACTATAGCTTCAACCGACCCCTAGATGCGCAAGCTCCGCCTCGTCTGACACCGAGGCCGCGGGCTCCGCCTCGCCTGACCTCTAAGGACGGGCTCCGCCTCGCCCGACACCGAGGCCGCGGGCTCCGCCTCACCCGACATCTAAGGGCGAGCTCTGCCTCGCCCGACACTGAGGTCGTGGGCTCTGCCTTGCCTGGCCTCTGGCCTCTGGGGGCGAGCTCCGCCTCGCCCGACCTCTGAGGGCTGGCTCCGCCTCGCCCGACCCTTAGGTTTACACTCCGCCTCGCCCAGCCTCTGAGGGCTGGTGTAAGGAAAATGGACCCTTGGCCCATTTACTTTGGATTTTGGTGTTTGATGACCAACACAACCAAATTGGACTAATGAATTTACAAGTGTTTATTTTGTAGTTCAATAGGGTGCAAGACGTGACTTGGACAAAGGCGACGTGATGATCCGATGATCAACACCTTAAGCAAGACCTTAGGAGCACAAGAAAAGACCCAAGATATCAAGCAAAGTCCAAGCATGAAGATAGGAACCAAGCCGTACGCAAGATCACGAAGAAACGAGTTCGCAGAGACGACCGGACGCAAGGACCGGACGCTGGAAGCGCGACCGGACACTAGACCAGAGGCTCGGCAGACAGGCGACCGGACGCAGACGGCAACCGACCGGACGTGGGGCACGCAGCGTCCGATCGAGTACAGAGAGGTTCCAGGCGCGCGAAACTACGACCGGACACGTCCGGTGGCAGGCGACCGGACGCTGGCAGCGTCCGATCGGTGGTTCGCGGCTGCAACGGTCGGGACGACCGGACGCGTCCGGTCAGGACGATTCAGCGTCCGGTCAGTAGCAGAATTGCGGGAGTTCGACCCCAACGGCTACTTTCTCAGTGGGGCTTATAAATACAACCCCCAACCGACCATTTGAGAGTGTGGAGCTGAAGAAACATACCAAGGGTGTTGATACACCATTTTAGTGATCTCCACATGCATAGTGCTTAGTGTTTTATTAGGTGATTAGCATAAGTGCTTTGCAAAGTGCTTAGGTTGATTAGACCACCGCTTATGCGCTTGCTCTAGGTGTTTGCCTAGTGTTTCGTGAGGTTTGCATACCTCTTGCCACCCCGTGCTTGCGAGCACAAGTGTTGTACATCGGAGGGGCTTGAAGTCTTGCGAGATCACACCAACCGCGGTTGTGGTGTGGCCGCCACCGTGTACCGGAGGGAACAAGGCCCGCGGTATTTCGGCCGGAAGCTTGATAGTGAAGACGGCGGGGAGCATCCGGGAGAGGCTTGCCGTGAGGCACATCGGAGACCCACTTGCGCGTGGGGAAGGCCCGAGGCTATCCACGGAGTCACCCGACCGGGAGCTTGGCCCTTGCGAGGGATTCCTTACGAGGGGCTCCAACGAGGACTAGGGGGAAGCTTGCGCGCTTCTCGATACCTCGGTAAAAATACCGGAGTCGTCGATGGGAGTTTGCATATCTCTACCTTGCTCTTTAGCTTCCGCATTTACATTGATTACTTTACTACGTTTGCGGTAGAGATAGCAATACACTAGCAAAATCATAGTTGCACATCTAGATAGCTTATCTATTGCATAGGTTTTGCTAGGGTTAGAAAAAGAGGCCATAGTTTAGAGTTAGAATTTTAAGTTGCCTAATTCACCCCCCCCCCTCTTAGGCGTCACGGTCCCTACAATTGGTATCAGAGCCGGTTGGCTCATATTTGAACCTTTGGCTTAACCGCCGTTGAGCCGACGCTATTATAGAGTGGTTGGGATGGATACCGCTAGGCCTCCACAATTTGACGGCACTAACTTCCCATACTATAAAGCTAGAATGGCTTGCCATCTTGAGGCGGTTGATTTGGGTGTATGGAGAGTCACTCGTGACGGGATGAAACCCATCAAGAATCCCGAAAAACCCACAAAGAGTGATGAAAAAGAAATGCATTTTAATGCTAGAGCTAAGAATTGCCTGTTTAAATCATTTAGCATGGATGTGTTTAACCAAGTGTTCACCTTGAATACGGCACATGAAATTTGGTTAAAACTCCAAGAGCTCCATGACGGCACAAGTAATGTCCGTGAGCAAAAACATTGTCTAGCTAAGCAAAATTATGATTCCTTTGCTATGAATGATGATGAGCTTGTTCGTGATATGTATTCTCGTTTGAATCTAATTATCAATGAGCTCCATTCAATAGGATTATTAAAGCTAGATAATGCGGACATCGTGAGGAAGATCATCTCCGTTCTACCGCAAAAGAAATATGCAAGCATCATCATCATCCTTCACAACATGGAGAACTTGAGCACCATGACCCTAGGCATTGTCATTGGCAAGCTAGTGGCATTTGAAATGTCATGTAAGATGGGTCAAGGAGAAGCATCTTCATCAAGCAAAGGCAAAGCTCTCGCTTGTACTGAGAAGAAAAAGATGAAGGGCAAGAAAATTGAGTCAAGCTCAAGCTCAAGCTCCTCAAGTGAAGAAAAAGAAGATGAGGATGATGATGATGATGAAGATTCAAGTGATGATGATCAATCCTCCTCCTCCACCTCCGACCTTGATGAAGAATCAATCAAATTAATCAACAAGGTGGAGAAGATGATCCAAAGGCTCAATGTCAAGGGTGTGCCCATCCAAATTCAAGATCTCATTTTCACCAATCAAAGAAATGAGCAAAGAAAGAAAGGATGCTATGGATGCGGCGAGTTGGGGCACTTTGTGGAAGTTTGTCCAAACAAGCCCACACCCAAGACAAAGAAGAAGGCACGCAAGAACAAAGCCCTCACAACAATAAGGTCATGGGATGATTCTTCAAGTGAAGAAGAAAACCATCACAATAGGCGAGGCCGCAAGCACTCATCATCAAGCTCTTCACGTATGTGCCTTATGGCACGAGGTAACGAAAGTTCATCCTCTAGTGAGAGCGATAGTGATGATGATTTGCCTTCTTATAATACAATTGTGCAACAAAATCTTAAATATGCTAAAGTTTGCACTAGTCAACAAAAGAAGCTCAAAAATTTAAAAGAAGAGCTAGGTAGTTCACAAGAAGCATACAAGAATTTGCTTGAAAAATATGAAAACTTTGCAAATCTCAATGTTGAACTATCTACTAAAATTGAGCAACTTGAGACTAGTGCAACAACAAGTGCATGCACAATTAATGATAAGCAACTTGAAAAGAAAAATGAAAAATTAAAAGAAAAGTTAGCTAACTCAGAAAATGATTATCAAAGTTTGCTTACTAAAATGGAAATCATGTGCAAACATTGTGATGAGCTAACAAATAAAGTTGCTAATCTTGAGGCCATCAAAAATACCCCCACCAAGGCATCTAAAAAGAAAAGTTCTATCATTAAAAAGGATGTCTCTACTTCTTGCAATGATTTATGTTTAGACTCACCTTTGTGCAACCAAGTTTGTGTTGAGAAAGTTATTGTAGATACATGCACACAAGAGGTTGCAAAGGAGAATGAGCAACTCAAGCAAGAAGTAGCTCGCCTCACCAAGGACTTGACTCAAGTGAAAGGCAAGGCGAAGCAAACCCAACTTCATCAAGATAACACCGTCAAGGGAGTGAAGAAGCTTGATGAAGGACAAACCGTGGTTTGTTACGTGTGCCACAAGGAAGGTCACAAGTCCTATGAGTGCAAGGTGAAGAATGGGGGATGAGCAAAGAAGAAGGAGAAAAAGCAAACAAGCAAGCTCTCCAACACCTACACCAACAAGGTGGACAAGAAGGCCTCCACACCTTATCTCTTGAAGAAGAACAAAAATGACAAGGTGGTGGCCATCAAGGTAAACAAGCAAGCTAACAATGGGGTCAAACGCTTTTGGGTGCCAAAGGAGATCATTTCAAACATGAAGAGCACCAAGAAGGTTTGGATCCCGAAAGGGAAGTGAGAAGTCCGTCGGTCTACGGGGAATTTGGAGACTTGGCAAAGTTTGGGTGCATTTCATGGGGTGCATCATGATGGACAAAGGCATTGCCAAGTAGGTTAGTGAATACTATGGACCCAAATTCCCCTTCCCATGTTAGGTAACTAGATGTCATTACTTTCAAATAGTATTCATTTCAATTGGCATTGTCATTCAATTGGTATACTCTTAAAGCATCTAGTTATCTATCATGCCTAATGTTTGCATTTACATGCTTAAATATTTTGTCATGCATTCAATAGGTATATCATATGGTAGGCTTGCTCGGTTTCATAATCAACCCTTGGAGCAAACCTACATGGTTTAAAATTGTTTAGAAGCACGGCACATAGCTTGTTTTTAACAATTAATTATCTAATATGTGCCAAAGTCCAAATTGTAGATAATCTCTCCCAAATATCATCGTTCAAGTGGTATTTTGATACTCAAATCAATGTGCACAAATGTTACAAGTATTCAACACTTATGTGCACACATTTAGGGGGAGCTTAATCTACAAGTTGGATGCCTTGAGACTAATACTTTCAAATGATATCATTTTTTTTAAACCAATCACATATGTAGTAGTCTCATGCTTTCTCCATACATTATATAGATTAAACTCTCTTGTACAATAGATTGCTAACTATGCATATGCTTTGTTTTCTATCATATGTATGCATATATTTAGGGGGAGCTTATTCTATATAATATGAGAGTCAAATTTTGTGATCCATTTCACTCTTTACTCAAAGGATCATGAAATTTGACCCTCCCCTTGTGCTACTAATATCTTCCTTTTCGGTGTTTGATGCCAAAGGGGGAGAATTTGAAGGACCAAAGGCAAGCATCAAGTTGATGTCTACAAGTGGTAATGGTCCGAGAAAGGGAGGAAAGTGAATTATGGATTAGTCTAAGTAGTGGGAGAATTTATTTTAGAAAGCTAGGCTTTAAATCCATAATATCATATGGGGACATTTACAAGGGCAAGACAAGCTTTTAAGTAAAGTTTCAATTGGTATCTATCAATTAGTATCATATAACCTTGCCTTTTGTATTGTATCCTAGCAAGTAGGTAGTTTTTAACTTCCAAATTGTTATTATTTGCTTGCTTTGGTCGTGTTGGCATTAATCACCAAAAAGGGGGAGATTGTAAGAAAAATGGACCCTTGGCCCATTTACTTTGGATTTTGGTGTTTTATGACCAACACAACCAAATTGGACTAATGAATTTACAAGTGTTTATTTTGTAGTTCAATAGGGTGCAAGACGTGACTTGGACAAAGGCGACGTGATGATCCGATGATCAACACCTTAAGCAAGACCTTAGGAGCACAAGACAAGACCCAAGATATCAAGCAAAGTCCAAGCATGAAGATAAGAACCAAGCCGTATGCAAGATCATGAAGAAACGAGCTCACAGAGACGACCGGATGCAAGGACCGGACGCTGGAAGCGTGACTGGACACTAGACCAGAGGCTCGGCAGACAGGCGACCGGACACGAGGACCGAACGCAGACGGCAACCGACCAGACGCGGGGCACGCAGCGTCCGATCGAGTACAGAGAGGTTCCAGGCACGCAAAACTACGACCGGACGCGTCCGGTGGCAGGCGACCGGACGCTGGCAGCGTCCGATCGGTGGTTCGTGGCTGCAACGGTCGGGACGACCGAACGCGTCCGGTCAGGACGATTCAGCGTCCGGTCAGTAGCAGAATTGCGGGAGTTCAACCCCAACGGCTACTTTCTCAGTGGGGCTTATAAATACAACCCCCAACCGGCCATTTGAGAGTGTGGAGCTGAGGAAACATACCAAGGGTGTTGATACACCATTTTAGTGATCTCCACATGCATAGTGCTTAGTGTTTTATTAGGTGATTAGCATAAGTGCTTTGCGAAGTGCTTAGGTTGATTAGACCACCGCTTATGCGCTTGCTCTAGGTGTTTGCCAAGTGTTTAGTGAGGTTTGCATACCTCTTGCCACCCCGTGCTTGCGAGCACAAGTGTTGTACATCGGAGGGGCTTGAAGTCTTGCGAGATCACACCAACCGCGGTTGTGGTGTGGCCGCCACCATGTACCGGAGGGAACAAAGCCCGCGGCATTTCGGCCGGAAGCTTGATAGTGAAGACGGCGGACAGCATCCGGGAGAGGCTTGCCGTGAGGCACATCGGAGACCCACTTGCGCGTGGGGAATGCCCGAGGCTATCCACGGAGTCACCCGACCGGGAGCTTGGCCCTTGCGAGGGATTCCTTGCGAGGGGCTCCAACGAGGACTAGGGGGAAGCTTGTGCGCTTCTCGATACCTTGGTAAAAATAACGGAGTCGTCGACGGAAGTTTGCATATCTCTACCTTGCTCTTTAGCTTCCGCATTTACATTGATTACTTTACTATGTTTGCGGTAGAGATAGCAACACACTAGCAAAACCATAGTTGCACATCTAGATAGCTTATCTATTGCATAGGTTTTGCTAGGGTTAGAAAAAGAGGCCATAGTTTAGAGTTAGAATTTTAAGTTGCCTAATTCACCCCCCCTCCCTCTTAGGCGTCACGGTCCCTATAGCTGGCTCCGCCTCGCCCGGCCTCTGGGGGCGGGCTCCGCTTCGCCCAACCCTTGGGTTTGCTCACCACCTCGCCCGACCTCTGAGGGTTGGCTCTGCCTCGCCCAACCTCTGGGGGCGGGCTCCGCCTCACCCGACCCTTGGGTTTGCGCTCCGCCTCGCCCGGCCTCTGGGGGGGGACTCCGCCTCGACCGACCCCAAGGCTGGGGGCTTAGTCTCGCCCGACAAAGACCCATACCACCGCCAACTACTCTAGGTTCAAGTGAATGGGCCTGGGTCAAACCTCTGACACCAGGGAGGTGACCGACATGCCCTGATATAACCCGTGCCCATGACGGGCCATACCTGGGGATTCACATCAGGAACAGCATCAGGCGTACTGGTGGTGTTCTGCCTAAACCTCGTACGAGCACTGACAGGCGCATCAATTCACCATGACGTCCACCAAGACAGAGTGGAGCGCATGATCGGGAGACGATGCCTGCACATGGCGCCAATGACGGATAGGGCCGTGATGTGGAGCTGTCCCTGTTGACGTCTATAGGGTCGGCGGGACACGCGTGAAGGAAAAGAAGGACCCGGCGATCCTGGAGGACTTCTTCTCATTCTCCTCTTTTCCCTCCACTGTAACCCATGCTTTCCCTTGGCTTATAAAAGGGAAAGCAGGGCATCCCATAAGGATCATCGCAACACATCGCATCAATTGGGACTCAAATCCATCAAACCCCGAACCGACTAGAACACACAAGCACATAGCCGGGAAGCGACCGAGCTCTCGGCACCCGTTCGCTCCTCTCACCAGAGACTTGGGACCTGTCCCTCTCTCGACCATTTGTAACCCCTACTACGAACTTTTAGTGCTAGTAACATGAACAGCAGCAATGAACTGGATGTAGGGACATTCTACCCGAACCAGTATAAACCTCGTGTCCTCTTAGCACACCATCCGAGCTAGACGCGCAATATTAGAAATTTACTAGTCGGTGACAACTTGAAACTCCGATAGTTGGTGTGCCAGGTAGGGGCCTTTTACGCATCTCAACATCCACACTAGGCCACTGATGGCTAGTCACAACCTCAGTTGGGTCCCGGGCGCACACATGCTTTTCGGGGACCTGGACTTCATCGTCACGATGGAGGAAGAGTTGGCAATGGCTCCTGCTGTCGTCTGACTCTTCCACTTCGCCAGCCTTGACGAGATCACCGAGGCACTTGAGGTGCTATAGCTCCACACACCGGAGGTCCACGCCCCTAGAAGCAACCAGCTCCTTAACTTCGACTACAGGAGGTTAAAGCGCCAGCTCGGTGCCTTCCTGGGACCCCAACCATCCCATGAGGACCTGTGCCACCTCACCTTCTCGTTCACCAATGTTATGGCGCAGCTTGCCGAAAGGGAGCCGCTCTCTGGAATACCCCATCCAGAGTGCCCCAACAGCACTTCCGTTCAGTCTCTGCAATGTCGCAGAGACCATTGGCCACCTTGTGGTGCAACGCGCGCCTCCTTTCCCCATGAACGACGAGTTCGTAGGGATGGCCGAATATGTCACGGAGTCTTTCCATGACCTCCTCATGAAAAAAATGGAGTCGCCCTCCGCCTCTGACTCTAGCAGGGGGAGCCATCACCCCTCTCATGAATGTTTTATGGTAGGTACCCCCAAGGGACATATCAAAAGCATCCATAAGGAGGAGGCTACCCCGACAAATGACCTTAATGATGAGGTCGAGGGGGATACAGGGGCTCCACCCCGCTTGCGGATGGAGCAGCTGAAGGCCTAGCACTAAGAGCTCGAGGAAGCATGACTCCAGCTCGAGTAGGAACGCATGGAGCTTGATCAAGAGATCAAGCGCCACGGACACGGCGGGCACGCACGCGCCATGGCCCACGATGTGAACTGGAGGATCATCGAGGACGATGAAGCCCTCCCACACTTTGCTTGGGCAAGCCAAAACATCGCTGCTATGGTGGCGTTGCTCCATGGGCTTTCGGGGCTCGCAACGCCCAAGGATTGTCAGACCCATCGCAACATTTGCATGCTACTCAATCGTGCGGTGGCGCAGCAAGCCGAAAGCTCGTTGTCCTGACGACATGAGCTTGACGCTAGCAAGCGCACTCCCTCGGAGTGACCTAACAAGGACACATTAGTCCACTAGGCACCACAAGGCGGCAAGCTACGCACCGCGGTCCAGGTGCATGAGCATCTTGGCCGCAATCATTACACGCGTGACTCCTTCGATGCCCGCAGGCGTACCCATGGCGATGCGGGGGAGGGGGCTAGCCGTGGCTACCACCCTTGTCGTGGCAGACACTACGACAGTGGCGAGGACTGAAGCCCGAGCCCTGGCCTATCAGGACCTCAGGCCTTTGGCCGACACATCCTCAACGTTGCCTTCCTGCCACGGTACCGACCACCAACCAACATCCCAAAATACTCTAGGGAAATGAACCTGGGACTATGGCTTGAGGATTATTGGCTTGCTTGCCAAGTCGGTGGAACGAATAATTATGACTTCATTATCCGTAACCTTCCATTGTTCTTGGCCGATTCAGCACGAACATGGTTGGAACATCTTCCACCCAACAGAATCCAAAGTTGGGCGGACCTAAAAGAGATCTTCGTGGAGAACTTCTAGGGCAAGTACAAGCGTCCTGGGAACCCATGGGATCTCAAAAACTGCCAACAGAAGGCCGGAGAAACCCTCTATGGGTACATCCAGCGCTACTCCCGGTAGTGCAACAAGCTGCCTAACGTCACTGACATCGACATTATAGGAGTTTTCCTGTCTGGGACCACCTACGAGTCCCTGGTTCATAAGCTAGAACGTAAGGCCCCATGAACCACCAGCCACGCCTCGGGCGAGGAGGCGGTCAGAGCGATCTTCGACCACTTCAAAGGCAAGGCAAAGCGAGACAAGGACACCGGCGAAGGCGCCTCCAACCATCCCGTCAAGAAGAAGAACAAGCAGCGGCGTGAGGGCTTGCTCATGGCCGCCCTCGACCGCAAGGGGGTCCAGAAGCCCACGGAGGGTACCTCGGACCACTTCGAGAATCTACTCGAAGGGCCATGCCCAAACCATTCCTTCCCTGTCAAGCATCTATACAAGGACTGTGGCCTCATGAAGCGGTTCTTATTTAGAGGCTTCAACAAGGGAGGGCATAGGAAGGACCCCAAGCTGACCGCGGACGATGTCAAGGGGAGGGATAGTGGTTTTTCGATGCTGGATGGATGCCTCATGATCTTCAGAGGGTCGACAGCCTATGTCTTCAAGCACTGCCAGAAGCTCGCACACCGCAAGGTCTATACGGCCGAACCGGCCACGCCTGTCTTCCTTCAGTGGTCAGAGTCCGCCATAACCTTTGATCAGACCAACCACCCGGAGAGCGTCCCACAACCAGGGAGATATCCACTCATGGTCGACGCGATCATCGGCATGAAGTGGCTCACCAAAGTACTAATGGACGGAGGTAGCGGCCTCAACATCATGTACATCGAAACGCTTGATGCCATGGGCATCGACCGATCGTGCGTCTGACCAACTGGAGCGCCTTTCCATGGCACCATGCCTGGAAAGTAGGTCATGTCACATGGACAGATCGATTTGCCCATCACCTTTGGGATCCATCTAATTATTGCATGGAGACCCTCACCTTCGAGGTGGTCGGGTTCCATGGAACCTACCATGCCATCCTAGGACGTCCATGCTATGTGAAGTTCATGGCTGTCCCCAACTACACCTATCTAAAGCTGAAGATGCCAGGACCATGTGGGGTCATCACCATCAGCACCTCCTTCTAGCATGCCTATGAATGCGAGGTCGAGTGCTGCGATCACATTACGGCAATCATCGCCTCTAAAGAGCTTGCGGCCATCAGGAAGGAGGTCGTCGAGGAAGCACTCAATCCCAAGTGGTTGGCTAGGTCTTTTGAGCTAGTGGAGGGCGCCAAGGAGGTCCTCATAGACCCTAGCGGCTCTAAAGGCAAAGCGGTGCGCATTGGCACCATTCTTTCCTTCGAATAGAAAAGCACGCTCGTCGGCTTTCTCCACGCCAACAGAGACATCTTTCCATGGAAACCCTTGGACATGCCGGGCATTCCGAGAGAAGTCGCCAAGCATGCCTTAAAGATCAGGCTAGGCTCCAAGCCAATGAAATAGCACCTGTGTCACTTTGACGAGGGGAAATGTAGGGCCATCTATTGGCGATAGGGTTCATCAGGGAAGTATACCACCCAGAGTGGTTAGCCAATCCCGTCCTTGTACAAAAAAAGAGTGAGAAATAGAGAATGTGTGTTGAGTACATGGGTCTCAACAAAGTGTGTCCAAAGGATCTGTTTCCTTTGTCATGCATAGACCAAGTAGTCGACTCTACCTTAGGGTGCGAAACCCTTTGCTTCCTCGATGCGTACTCTTGGTACCATCAAATCACGATGAAAGAGTCCGACCAGCTTGCGACATCTTTCATTACCCCATTTGGATTGTTCTACTACATCACAATGTCATTTGGTCTAAAGAATGCAGGGGCTATGTACCAGCGTTGTATGCTCAAGTGTTTCAGAGACCTCATCGGGTGAACCATTGAGGCCTACGTGGATGACATCATGGTGCTTGGTTTTTGGGGATGACAACAGGCTGACTAGGTCATAGCCGACCTTGAGCAGACCTTCACAAAACTCTAAGCAAATGGCATTAAGCTCAACCTGAGAAGTGCGTTTTTGGGGTCCTGAGGGGTATGCTGCTTGGTTTCATCGTCTCCGAGCATGGCATCGAAGCCAACCCAGAGAAGATCTCATCCATCACAAGGATGGGCATGATTCAGAACATGAAGGGGTACAACAAGTTACAGGGTGCCTCGCCGCACTCAGCCGCTTCATCTCGCGCCTCGGCGAACGAGGTCTCCCCCTCTATCGACTTCTGAAGAAGGCCGACTGTTTCGAATAGACGCCCAAGGCCTAGGAGGCGCTTGACATGGTCAAACAACTCCTAACAAAGGCTCCAATCTCGGTTCCTCCGACTGACAGAGAACCGCTTCTGCTCTACATTGCGGCCACCACGCAAGTGGTCAGCGCCACTCTGGTGCTAGAGCGAGAAGAAGAGGGACACACCCTCAAAGTACAGCGCCCCGTGTACTTCATTTGCGAGGTCCTATCCGATTCTAGGTCCCGCTACCCTCAAATCTAGAAGCTCCTGTATGCCATCCTCATTGCTAAGAGGAAGCTGCACCACTACTTCAAGTCACATCCGATGACGGTCGTGATGTCCTTCCCCCTCGGTGAGGTTGTCCAAAACTAGGATGCCATGGGAAGAATAGCGAAGTGGGCACACGAGCTGATGGGACAAGGCATCTCATATGCCTCCTGGATGGCCATCAAGTCCCAAGTGCTGGCTGATTTCATTGTAGAGTGGACCGAGGTCCAAATGCCACCAGCAGTCATCAACCAGGAGTACTGGATGATGTACTTTGATGGATCGCTGATGAAGAAAGGCGCTGACATAGGGCTAGTCTTTGTTTCGCCCCTTGGGGTACGCATGAGGTACATGGTTCGCATCCATTTCCCATCCTCCAACAATGTGGCCGAATATGAGGTGCTCATCAATGGCCTGCACATCACCATTGAGTTGGGTATCCGACGCCTCGATGTCCGAGGCAACTCCTAGCTGGTCATCGACCAAGTCATGAAGGAGTTGAGCTGCCATGACGCCAAGATGGCTGCATACTATTAGGAAGTCCATCAGATAGAGGACAAGCTCAATGGCCTCAAGGTCAATCACATCCCAAGGCATCTCAATGAGGCAGCCGACGCGCTGGCGAAGGCGGTGTCCGGCCGAGAGCCGATACCGATAGGCGTCTTCGCCAGCGATCAGCACAAATCCTCGGTCCCACTACAAGGAGCCGGAACAAGTCGGTGATGGGCCACCTACCCTAGGCTTGGGGGCTAACCAACCATTGGCTCCATCCAACCCTATGGTCATGGAGCTTAATGAGGATCCAGTGATAGAGCCCAACCCTCTGGGTGACTAGAGGATGCCTTACCTTGACTACCTTCTCCGTGAGGCACTGCCAATGGACAAGACAGAGGCTCAGTGGCTCATGCATCACGCCAAGTCTTTTGTCCTTATTGAGGGTGAACTCTACAAGTGAAGCCACACAGGGATCCTACAACGCTGCATCCCCATCGAACAAGGGAAGCGGTTGCTAAGTGATATCCACGGTGGGATCTATGGTCACCATGCCGTGCCTAGAACCCTAGTCAAAAATGCATTCCGTCAAGGCTTCTACTGGCTGACCATAGTAGCCGATGCCGAATAGATTGTGCGCACCTACGAAGGGTGTTAGTACTATGCTCGGTAGACCCACCTACCGGCCCAAGCACTCCAGACGATCCCCATCACATGGTCATTCATGATCTGAGGGCTTGATTTGGTCTGACCTCTCCAAAGAGTGCTCGGGGGCTATACCCACTTGCTTGTCACTGTAGACAAGTTTACAAAGTGGATAGAGGCCCGATCGATCTCTGCAATCAAGTTTGAGCAAGCCGTGATGTTCTTCCTTGATATCATCCATCGCTTTGGAGTACCAAACTCCAGTATCATGGATAATAGCACGTAGTTCACCAGGAAGAAGTTCCTCCAATTTTGTGATGAATATCACATCCGCGTTGATTGGGCCGCCGTAGCGCACCCCTGCATGAACGGGTAGGTCGAGCGTGCAAACAACATGGTCCTACAGGGCCTCAAGCCAAGGATCTTCAATCGGTTGAACAAGTTTGGCAGACGATGGGTCACAGAGCTTCCCGCGGTGCTCTAGAGCCTGAGGATGACCCCCAGCCGGGCCATCGGCTACACACCATTCTTCAAGGTCTATGGTTCTGAGGCTATCCTTTCGACCGACCTCGACTATGGAGCGCCAAGGGTCAGGGTGTATAATGAACTAGGAGCCAAGGCGTCCCTCAAGGATGCCATGGACCAGCTGGATGAAGCGCGTGATGTTAACCTCCTTCGCTTAGCCAAGTACCAGCAAGCATTGCGCCGGTACCACAACCGTCAATTGTGGGGTAGGGCCTTCAATGTTGGAGACCTGGTCCTCTGCCTTGTCTAGAGCAGCAAAAACCGCCACAAGCTCTCTTTGTCGTGGGAGGGACCGTACATCATCGTGGAGGTGCTCCGACCGGGCACCTACAAGCTCAAGACCATTGATGGTGGAGTCTTCATCAATGCCTGGAACATCGAGTAGCTACATTGCTTTTACCCTTAATAAATGCACACTTTCTCTTATCAAATTCGCTATCTAACTCCCTGACCTTTAGTGACACCCGATCCCAGCAACGGTGGGGGCTTGGGCCTCACTTGAGGGCTAATAAGAGCGTACCTATCTGGTAGACATTCTCTATGCCCAACCCTCTCTCATGTTAAGGCCTAGAAGTGAGGTTTGCGGAAACAAACACTTAGTAAAACTGGTCAGACTATGAGAGACCAACGACGCCTTTGCTTACCAGCGTGATCATAATTTTTTTCCACACCTCGGGCTTTTTTGGCCTTAGTCACGAGAAGTGTCGGTGTGCGTCTAAGAGTTTATCCACCTGGCCTACTTTCTCTGTGCCTGACCCCCTATCACGTTGAGATCTTGGAGCTAGGGTTGCGGGAACAAACTCTGAGTATAACTGGTCGGACTGCGAGAAACCTATGCCCCAGCGGCTACGGCGCCTTTGCTCACCAGCATGATTAGAATTTGCTCATCCACCCCTGAGCTTTATGACCTTAACAACGGAAAGGGTCGGAATGCACTAACCTTTTTAAACAAAGAGGGGAGAAGGGCTAAAAAGTTGTTTGGCTATAACGAAATTTAAGAGCTTGTCCATTTATTGCAAGTTCACCGCCTGGCTTATCTACCTAACTAAATTCTTGCGCGGAATATTCTCATCCTCTATCTCCATAGGAAGTCCTATCCCAGTAGGGCAATACAAGTGATCAGACGGCTTAGCCGCTGCCAAGGAATGGGTAGGGAGCAGCAGGATGCCCCATGAGGGTATGCCGACCCCGTTACGAATGATGGACCTAGATTTTGCCCAAACATATTCGATAAGAGCTCCCTAAAACCATCACTCGTGCCATCAAGGTAAGTCATGTGCCAGTGAGCCACCCAAGTCGATCGAACAATTCGGCCCGCTGCCGAGAGATGAGTCACCCTTACTTTACACGCATTAATTTCGCTATCGAGCCCCTGACCACAGTAATGACAAGGGGTTGAGTCTCGCTCGGGGGCTGGCAAGAGTGTGTATTCAGTAGACATTCTAGATGCCCGACCCATTTCTCATGCTAAAACCTATAGGCAAGGTGTGCGGAAACAAACTCTGAGTAAAACTGGTCGGACCGCTAGAAACCTATGCCCCAGCAGCTATGGTGTTTTCTGCTCACCAGCGTGATCGGAGTTTTTGTCCCCGCACCCTGAGCTTTAGCCTCCACCTTCCCTAGAAGGATTTGGAGGGACCCACCGGTAGAATCTCCATTAAGGAGAGGCCAGTAGGTCGCATAGGTTGGTCAGATGGCTTGGGCCACTGCCAAGAGATGGGTACGGAGAAGTGGCATGCCCCATGTAGATTACGCCGGCTCCGTCATGAACATCGGACTCAGACCCCACACAGACATATCTGGTAAGAGCTCCCTGAACCCATCACTCGAGCCATCGAGGTAACTTTATCGACCCCCACTTTTCTTTTCCATTGCATGATCATTCATTCATCTATTCTCATGCATGCATTCATACATTCATCCATTCATCCATACATTCGTCCCATACATCCAAGCATTGCATATGCAATTGCTGCATCACAACAATTCACGTTGCATCACGAAGTGGTAGTTGTCTCATTCGATATGAGCGGTGACCGACCGAGGTTCGAAGGTCGACCCACAAAGGGCTCGAGGCTGCCTCATGTCAAACAGAGCCAGGGGAGAAAATGTAAATGAGCCCTAGCAGCTTGCTTGACCCCTCTTAGAAGTGGACAGGGACATCTAGACCTTTCTCGTTCGATCCTAACCTCGAGCCAAGCCCACAGAACCTCTATCGAGGAGAGGCCGGCGGGCCACCTGAGTCGCTCTCCGAACTGACATGGGCATCTACCCGGAGGTGGGTTAAGGAGCAGTGGAATGCCACATGAGGGCTATGCCGACCCTGTCAGTGAATGGCGGACCTAGATTCCACTCGGACATGCCTGTTAGCGAGCTCACCGAGCGCGACACTCGAGCCATCGAGGAAAGTGTCATTAGCTTAGACCCCCCGGTTGTGAAAACCATGGACGGGGTGATGCATGAAACATGGCTGACCCCCACGGGGCTCGGGGGCTTGAGCCGCCCGACCTGAACTCAGGAATCCACCTGACCGGGGTTTGAAGGCCGACCCACCAAGGGCTTGAGGCCACCTCACGTCGAATAGAGCTAGGGGAGAAAACGCAGATGATCCCTAGTGGCCTTTGGTCGACCCGCTCAGAAGCGGATAGGGTCATCTCAACCTTCTTGTTCGATCCTTACCTCGAGCTGAGCTCGTAGAATCTCCATCAAGGAGAGGTCAGCAGGCCACCTGAGTTGCTCTCTGGAGCAACACGGGCATCTACCGGGAGGCGAGTTAAGGAGCAATGGAATGTCACATGAGGGCTATGCCGACCCCATCACGAACGACAGACCCAGATTCCACTCCAACATGTTCGATAGTGAGCTCACCGAGTGCGTCACTCAAGCCATCGAGGCAAGCGAAGTTAGCTCAACCCCTCTGGTTGTAGAAACCATGGATGGGGCGATGATCACAAAGATGAGCCAACCCTCGACCAGACCCCTGCTACATGCAGGGGCTCGAGGAAAGTTGGGCTCACAAGGAGACCGAACGCGTAGTTATAGAACGATGGCTCAGATCCTAGGGAGGGGGTACGCACGAAAACAAGAGACACTTTCTCCTACTAGTTTCGCTATCCTCTTTTCGATCTTTAGTGACACCTGACCCCAGCAACAGAAAGGGGTCGGGTCTCACTTGGGGGCTGATAAGGGCATACATACACCCTTTCTAAAATAGTCGCCACACCCGACACCCTTCCTCACGTTAAACCTAGTAGCAAGGTCTGTGGAAATGAACGACTAAGCAAGGCTGGTCGGACTGCGCAAAACCTACGCCGCAGTGGCTACGGCACTCTTGCTTACCAGCATAATCAGAGTTTCCCTCCTACACCTCGAGCTCTACGGTCTTAACAAATGGAAGGGTCGGAACGCATGAACCCCTTTTTACACATAAAAAGGGAGGAAAAACAAATCCGTTCGCACCAAAATAAAAGAATAGACTTGGTCAAACAAAATGAAATCACAAGTTTGTTTAAATGATACACAAGAGTCGGCACTTGTCCGCTGATTACAAGAATGATAGGCTGACCTATTGAACTAACTAACCCCTCTTGGGGAGAACTATGCCTTCGATCCTGTCCGCTAGGTCCTACAAAAGGGGAGCCATCGCCGCTTCCATCTCCCCCAGCTCATGGACTTCATAGCCAGGCGTGAAGTCGTGGCTCATCATCTCCAGATCGATGATGTCCCCATAGTGAGAATGAGCAATCACGAAGGATTGATTGACCCTAGCATGAAGGGCATTCCTCTCGAGCTGGCGCACTCGCATCGTGATCTCGATGGCACGGGCCATGAGCGAACTGGTCCCCTCTGACTGCACCACCTCAAGGTCATCGCAGACCACTCCAAGGGCAGCGCTCAGGATACTGAGCTCGTCGCTCTCTACCTAAAGATTCCTCCTTGCCTCGGTGAGGTCCATGGCTAGCCTAGTAGAAACACTTTCGGACTCCAGCTTCTAGGCCATCGTGTTTCCAAGCTTGGCCTAGAGGGAGCTGACCTTCTGCTACGCGTCATCACGCTCTAGGTAGGCCTAGTCATGCTCTCGGAAGGCCTGGTCACTCTCCTCGTGAGCTGTGCCACATTTCGAGCAGAGCCTCTCTGCAATTTGGAGCAACTCATTCCGCTCCTTGCATAGTCAAGTGACCACCGTGGCATCTAGGCTCGCCCTCTTCTCTAGGGCCACGAGCTTCTCCTTAGCCCCCAGCTTTAGCTCCCTTTCCTTCTCAACCTCAGCCAGAAGATCGAGGATCTACTGGTGGGTCTCAGCGTCCTTCTAGAGTAGCTCATCCTGCTCCTTCCTGACCTAGGTGGCCTCCTCATTGTCCCTCCATGACCTCACCGACAGGGCCTCAAACGCCTTCTCGGCCTCATCAGCGTCCCAATGGGCCTTGGCCACCCACGACCGAAGATTGTCTACTTCATTGGTGAGGGGAGTCAGCTCAACCACCCTCTGTTTGGTGGCAACAAGCTGAGCGGTCACCTCCCCGCATAGCTGCACCTCCTCAACAAGGTGGTCCTAGGTCTCCTTCTATTCACAAAGGAACCAAGACTTCCCCCGGCTACGAGCGATGAGGGACTGAAGGGAGACAATGGTCAGGATACAAAAAATATAGAGGGAAAGAAAAGAGTGTGAGGTAGGATCAAGCAAATACTTGGCCGGAGGGAATGACAACGTCATGTAAGGCACCCCTGGCATGGTCCAGGGCTTCTAGCACGGACGCGATCCCCACGTCGAGGCTCTCCCACTCCATGCTCTTGGCGGCATCGTTGAGGGTGAAGAGCGTCGACACCGGATCCTACGGATTCATCCACCAGAGCAGGGGCTCGCCCCATGTGGTTGAGTCGCTGCCTACCGACGTCAGCTCCAGTGATGGCTCCCCGCCGGCTCCAAGCGCCACTGAACCTTCTCGCCATGACATCCCCACCGAGACACTCCATCCAGTGATGGAAAGGGTCAACGGTACGGACACCGACCCCTCTCCTAGCACCATGATATCTAGGGACCCCTCGGCTACGTCCCTCTCCATCTAGCCCACGCCAGGCACCATTGCTTAGGCCACCGATGGCACGGGTCACACTGATGCCTCAGGCGCCGCCACGGTTGCGTCCGACTATGGGCCGCTTGTCACAGTCACCACCACTTCCACCTGGGTCGGCGGGCCCTGACCAATTGTGTCGCACCCACCACGGTCAATGCCACGAGCGTGGTCGACAGCCCCATCCGCCCCGTCGTCGGCAGCGGTATCACCACCATCGCCGACTGCTCTGACCTCCGAAGGCGCCCCTTGAGCCCCCACGTCTGCCTGTCCTACTGAGGGCACGGGCGCCACCATGCGGAGCGCCTATCTGGCCGGAGACATAGTCGCACTAGGGCCGCTCCCGCCTGAAATGGGTGCGGCACCAGCGGACGGTTGCCGCCTCACCTAAAGGGTGATGTTTTTCTTTGGCGCCAGCGCCAAAGAATTCCGGTGACTACCGACGCTGCAAGGGACCAAAAACATTAGTCATAATGAAATCTGACCAAAACGGGGGAAAACAAAGGAGCTGATAACTCACCTCCACGTTGTCGGGGGGAAAATATGTTTGGGGGGTGACCCCCAACCTCTGCTCTGCCTCATTGGGGCGAGGGGCTCGCTCCCCTTGACTCTTGGGGCGTGACCGCGGAGCCACCCACCTCCACCGACATCTCAGGCACAGCAGCAGAGCCGCCCACCCCCGTTGACTCCTGAGGGAGGCTGACGGTACGTCCTGCCTCTATCGGCTCCTCGAACATACCCTCCCCTCCATAGAACGGGAAGGGTCCCAACTCTAGCAAGGATGTATCAATACCTATCGGTGCATCCTCATTCTCTAGGATGTACCACTCGACATTGTTGGCTACCTCATTGTTGTCGTCATTGTCATCCCTGTCGGTGTCCTCCCCATGTTCCTACACCTATAGCCTCCGATGCCTCTTCCTCTTCTTGTCCTCCTTCACCTTCCTCAGCTGCTCACCCTTAGCGCGATTCGCTGCCCTCATGAACAAATCCCTTGGCAACGATGCTAGGTGATCCATGAAGATGAGGTCTCTCGGGTGATCTCGCCCCTCTCAAAGTTAGTATCAAGAGGTCAGGAAATCTATTGAAGAGAAGGCACAAGAAAGGTAAACTTATGAAGATGGCGTGGCCTGGTTCTAGCCGCATCGGAGGATGTCCCAGCACTAGGTAGACAAAATCGAGGGGGGCACCCATGTTGTCCTATGAGAGCTCCATTCCCTCCTTGATGCATTATGTGATCTCAGAGTTGGGGAGCGCCCCCTCGATGAGCACCATTCCATCGAACGATGCCTCGGGCGCCATCGCATACAGCGGGAGCGCGCGTGTCATCAACTGCACCACCCTCCTTGCATGGTAGGCCCTGATGATGCCTGACCCCTTCAAGCTGTTTTCCTTGAGGATGTGGATTGCGGTGATGTGGTCCCGGATCTTCTTCTTATCCTTCTTTAGGACGCCCCACTTCCTCCACGACTCTGGGGCCTCTTCGATCAGGCACCCAGTGAACTCCGATAGAGGGACGGCGGCGTTGTTCTTGAGGTAGAACCATTGCGAGTGCCACCCCTTGTTGGACATTGATAGCCACAGCAACGGGTACTCGCCGACCCGATTGTTCCGGAGCTGGATGCCAGTGCACCCCATCGGCATGTGTAGCTCCTGCTTGTAGCTCTTCTCCCTCTTCTTCTAGAGGGTGACGGCGAAGAAGTACCTCCACAATCGAAGTGGGGGCTAATTCCTAGGAACCCCTCGCACAGGGCAACGAACGCCGCCATGTGCAGGATCCCGTTGGGATTGAGATGATGCACTTCGATCTTATAGTAGTGTAGCAGCCCCCAAAGAAATCTATGGCTAGGGGTAGCAAACCCACACTCGTGGAAGTGGGCGAATGACACCACATAGCTATCGGGCAGCGACAGCACATCCTCCTCGCCAGGCAGCAACCACTCCTTGGCCACAGTCCGCATGTGGAGAAGACCGCAATGGATGAGGCCCTCCATGCATTGGAAGGTGATGTCAGAGCGGCACCACGGATCCATTGGATATGGGGGCAGGTGGATGCGAGCTCGACGGCGGCGGGGATGCAGAGATAGGAAACCTAAGCAATTGGCGGTGGCGATTGTGGATGTAGAGGCAAAGCTGCAAGGTATGGAATCGGGGGGGTGAACCCTTTGGTTTTATAAGGGCGATGGATGTGAGGAAACCAACTGCCTGCTAAGATCTCAGTGCCTACCATGATCTGCCACAACATCCCACCACAGGACGCACGCACGCAATCTCTGTCTGTTCCCTCAAAAAACTCACAGGACGTTTTGCCTATCCGGATGGGCCACAACTTGTCACGAGTAAGAGGAATATGTATCTAAAAGCGCCTCTATGGCCCGACTCGGCCCAGAAGTTCACAGGTTAGCCCATCGACGGGTTCGACAACTGCTCTAGGTGCCTTTAAGGTAAGAGGTGGAAAGGGATGGGCCCTCTAGCAGCCAGTACCCGGGCGCATGAGCATCGTGGGCGTCTCGCCCCACGTTCGAGTCTCATCTGGTTATGATCCATGGTTTTTTTGAAGAAGGGTACTTAGCCCTCAGGACCGGTCGAACGGACTCGAGAACTATATGGATTGACCGCTGAGAATTAGGGGTCAGTCACCAAGCTGACCCAAGTCGGATCCCCATGAACGGGATGTGAGGGGCCCCACTCAGACTAGCCCATTAACAGCTCAACGGGTGCCATAATTAGTCCTTAAAGGAAAATCGTGGCATGGCTCGGCCCCACCATTTTTATCAGAAAAAACGCTTGAGGGAAGACAATCGCAAAGATGAATCGATCCTCGACCGCGCCCCTGTTACGGGAGGGGCTCGAGAAAAGGGAATCACCGCCGCCAGGTCACCCTGTGGGCAACAAAAAAAGGCCGAGCCTTCAGAGACCTGTTCGGAAAAGCCTCTGAAGGAGTATTCTACTCCTCCGCAGGCTCGGGGGCTATTGTCGGGGACCAATACTAGGGTACCCAAAGAGGAGCTAATAACCATCAACATTGATTCATCCGAGCAGTCAAAAGCATGACTATAGCTCCAACCGACCCCCAGGTACGCAAGCTCCGCCTCGCCCGACACCGAGGCCATGGGCTCCGCCTTGCCCGACCACTGAGGACAGGCTCTGCCTCGCCCAATCTCTGAGGGCGGGCTTTGCCTCGCCCAACACCAAGGCCATAGGCTCTGCCTCGCCCAACCTCTGAGGGCAGGCTCTACCTCGCTCAACACCGAGGCCGCGAGCTTCGCCTCACTCGACCTCTAAAAGCAAGCTCCGCCTCGCCCGGCCTCTGGGGCGAGCTCCACCTCGCCCGACACCAAGGCCGTGGGCTCTGCCTTGGCTGACCTCTGAGGGTGGGCTCTGCCTCGCCCGACTTCTAGGGGCAGGCTCTGCCTTGCCCGGCCTCTAGGGGCGGGCTCCGCTTCGCTCGACCCTTGGGTTTGTGCTCCACCTCGCCCGGCCTCTATGGGGGGCACTCTACCTCGACCAACACTGAGGCTGTGGGCTCTGCCTCATCCAACATCTGAGGGTGGGCTCTGCCTCGCCTAATTTTTGGGGGCAGGCTTTGCCTCGCTGGACACCAAGGCCATGGGCTCCGCTTTGCCCAACCTCTGAGGGTGGGCTCTACCTCACCCAACACCGAGGCCGCAGGCTCTGCCTCGCTCGACACCGAGGTCACGGGATCTGCCTTGCCTGGCCTCTAGTGGTGGGCTCCACTTTGCTTGACCCTTGGGTTTATGCTCTGCCTCACCCAACACCGAGGTCGCGGGCTCTGCCTCCCCTAACCTCTGATGGCTGGCTCTGCCTCATTCGGCCTTTGGGGGTGGGTGCCTCCTCGCCTGACCCTTGGGACCCACGTGAAGAAAAAGAAGGATCCAGCAATCCTGGAGGACTTCTTCTCCTTCTCATTCTCCTCTTTTCCCTCCACTATAACCCATGCTTTCCCTTGGCCTATAAAAGGGAAAGTAGGACGTCCCAAAAGGATCATTGCAACACATCGCATCAATTGGGACTCGAATCCATCGAACCCCAAACCGACCAGAACACACAAGCACACAGCCAGGAAGCGACCGAGCTCTCGACACCCATTTGCTCCTCTCACCAAAGACTTGGGACATGTCCCTCTCTCGACTATTTGTAACCCCTATTATGAACTTTCAGTGCAAGTAACATGAGTAGCAGCAATGAACTGGACGTAGGGACATTCTACCCGAACCAGTATAAATCTCATGTCCACTTAGCACACCATCTGAGCTAGACGCGCAATATTAGAAATTTGCTAGTCGGTGGCAACTCGAAACATCGACAATGGCGTTGTCGAAGGTCCTGTTGTTGCGCTCTTTCCAGATGACCTAGGAGACTAGTAGGATGAGTGAGTCGAAAGCACGCATGAAGGTGTCTGGGACCGCATCGTGGGTCTATAGCCACCAGTCGGTGTCCATGGAGTCGTGGCCCGGACCAAGGTGCTGCTGCCCCGCCTTGACAAGCAGGCGTGCCCAGACTTCACGCATGAACGGGCAAGAGGCCAGCAGGTGGTCAGTGGTCTCGTCATCTTGGTCACAGAGCGTGCAAGTCGCCTTTGGCTGGAGTCCATGTCATTTGTGGCGTTCGGCAGTCCAAAGACGACCATGGAGAACAAGCCAGAAGAAAAATTTGGCCTTTGGCCGCACGGTAGCCCTCCAGACATGCTTGGCACCCGGCAGCGACGTCATATCGATGAAGAATGCCCTGTACGCTGAAGACGCGGTGTAGTCGCCGTTGGCAGTCCACTTCTAGACAAAGTGGTCAGAGGTTTGCGGCGAGAGCTACAACGTCTCAAGCGTGTCCCAGAGGTGAACGTACTCGCAGAGCACCGCAGCGGTGGGGGTGCCGGTGATGTCTCTGGTCCACTAATGGTTATCGAGCGCCTCTTTGATAGTGGGATTGCGTCGCTGGCATCCAACCGCCATTAAAGAGGTTGGGGGTAGTGCTGCAGATTGGTCCGTCTAGCAACCAGGAGTCCGTCCAGAAGTGTGCCGATGCACCGTCACCCACCTAGACGGTGACCGAGGCCCAGAACATAAGGTCGACCTTGCATTCTGACCTAGAGGGTAGGAGCGCCCAAACGGCATCGGGCTGGGACCGCCGTAGCCACTCTCGTCGTAGTCACAGAGCAAGCCAAGCACCCTAGGGTCTGGCAGTCCCAACCCGCCATGATCCTTGGGGGAGCAGACAATCGGCCAGGCGACCTTGCACTTTCCGCCAACAACCGATTTTGTGCTTGCCCATAAGAAGGCACGCCTTCGCTTGTTGATCTCCCCAATGGCCCAAGCGGATAGGCTACAGCAAATGGAGACGTGTACCAGGATCGCTCACAGTGTTGTTTATGTTAGCGTTGCCCTACCTGCGTTCATCAGCAGGCCTGCCTTCCAGGTTGGAATACTGGCGGAGACCGCATCGACAAGCGCCTGCTCGTGCGCGCGGCAAAGTTTGGACAGCGACAGCGGCACCCCCAGGTATTTGGTGGCACTACGTCACACAGGGTTTGTAGGGGCGGTTTTGGAGGGTTTGTAGGGGCGGTTTGGGTAGCCGCCCCTACCAAACCATCTTCTACAAATCATGCATTTGTAGGAGTGGTTCCAGACCGTCCCTACAAATTGATTTTTAGAGGCGGCTGGTGTTATCAGCCGCCCCTACGAATAGATTTGTAGAGACGGCTGATAACACCAACCAGCTCTATGAAATTGATTTGTAGGGGTGGCTGTAGTACCAGCCGCCCCTATAATACCTATTTGTAGGGGCGGTTCAGTCTAGAACCGTCCCTACGGTATATTTTTTCGTAAAAGAAAATCAAATTTACAATTCAAATTCAAACAGAATATATATATATATATGCATATATAATTCAAATCTGACCAGAACATATATAATTCAAATATGACCACAAGCACAAGGTGTTGGTACTGAGAATTTCTACCTAAGTGAACGTTACAAGTATATATACAAACGTAGAAGCTAATGAGAATTATCGATATATATACGTCTTGGGAATCGATATGAAGTATCTGGGCTCATGCACACCTGCAAAAATATAAGTAATACTATCGCATATATATACTATATAGCAGTCAAATGAACAATATGCACAATATACATTTCACAGTTGAACTACGGTATTCCTTATGCAAAACTTATTCAAAGATGCAAAATATTCTAGGCTATAAAAAGTCATTCACAGATATATTAAGACAAACACCATGTATAAGTACTATAAAGTGAAAGTTGGTTCAGCAAGAAGCATTACTGTGTATTTGTGCTCATGGAAACTCAATTTAACGTGTCGGCTGTACACGTATTTGCAAGCATATACATACATAGACTACGATGCTAATAAATTAAACAGATCTGCCAACCTGAAGAGTCGAATTGTTCATTGATGTATATACACCATTTTTAACCTGAAACATGACATAAAAACAAAATAATAAGATGCTTCCCCGAGTATCTAAACAAGACCAGGTAAATTATGTTTGCAGCATTTAAGGGACATGGTAAGGCGCATGCATACCTTTCTTCTAAGGCACTTATTTGCTTCACACAACATTTGCTCCTGGACATGGTTTAGCGATATTATTAAGTAGTTCAAACAGTACCTATATCTAAGCAGAAATTATCCAAAAATATATATACAGATATAAATCTTCATAAATTTTATCATGTTATGAGCATACCCTCCTCTGAAGATCAGTGAGCTGATCAAGCATATGTTGTGTCTGCAAAATGAGAAATTTCTTTGTTCAGCATTGGAAAGATATAACATACAAAGTCATTCATGCCTATACGAGATGAATGATGATCATTCAACATATTTCAAATTCCAAGCCTACCTAATTAAGGAACATTAGTCACAGAAAATATAGGAGATTAATGGGAATATTGTGAAATAAAAGTACTATGTTATATTTAGCTGGGTCTTCTTGGCAGATGATGATCGCAATTGTATATAGAGCACTCTATATTTAAAGTGGTCCATTAATTTATAAATATGAAGGACTGTGCTATCAATACTAGTTCATCCAAAAATTATTTTAACACATTAGGAAATGGTTTGTTCAATAGATTACCCATGTGGATCTTATGTGCCTTAAGGATGAATCAAGTTGCTTCTCAAGCTCTTTGATACCAAGTGACCCCAGATCTTCACCAAGCAAATTCCTGTAATTGCCAATAAAGCCAAAATCAATTGTCTGCATCTTAGCTAAGCATTACACATTCACATTAAGAAACTTATTTTAACTTCAATGCGATTACATTATGGTTTCTTCATTTTGCCTTCATAAATTGATATCTAATTCAGAGGGTTATGACTTATGAGAATTCTGAAAACTCCTTTTAGACTTGCCTCTGAGTCCTCTGTAAATTATCCACCCTTGTTTTCAGTTTAAGATACTCATTGCGACTGCTCTGGACTAACTGCAAAATAAGAGGTACTTCAGTACAAACGATATAAAAAAACAAGTAGTGGCTGGGCACTAGGGATGAAAATGGAAGATCAGTTCACACACACACTACTACTTGGAGCAGTAGTGCAGCTAGAAAAAAAGAGAAGCTGGTCTTCATGCATCCTATTACTTGACATCTACAAAATTAGCATGATAAAGGCATTGGCATATATTACAAAAGCACAACACCAATCGCAACCCAATAGACCACACCATTTGTGTCTAAGCAATCAAAGTATTTGCTAATGCAAAGCACACCAAAATGAAGGAAAAATTAACTCCAGACGCACTAGGTTATCATGTTTCAAATAAGAACTGTGCAATCGAAGTGGTTGGGTTCAACAAGAACTCAACATCTATTATCCTAGCTTGCTTTCTTTCCTCCCATCATTTGTCCATCATTGAGATACTCATCTATCTCAGCAGCATATAAAGCAGGAAAAGATGTCCAAACTTGAGAAAACTTTATGATCCAGACCTATTGACCGTACCATGGAGAGAAAAAGAAGAAAATTTAGAATGAATGTACATGGCAAATTAAAAATAACTTCCCACCGTTCAGATTTGCTCTCACCATTTGTTTGAACAATTTCTATTCATATAATAATAACATCCAATGAAAGAGTACATTAAACAGGACAAAACAATATTCCGGTAGCACAAATTAAGGGTAAGCATGTGGTTGTTTTTCTAACTGTGCCATGCATAAGCACACAGAAGTGAACTAAGTAGCAATAAACAAAAGAATAGAATGGAGTTGTCATATTTATAATAAGCAAGTACCGCAAATTCAGAAACTAATTTTATAGTTATTTACTAAGGTTGCAATAAAGACCAGAAAAATATGAAGGGGGTGAAAGCACGAGCTGCTGACCTAAATAACAGCAGAAACATGAAATCCTGGCTGTTAATAGAACTATTATGAAACGTAGCATGCTGATTAGTGCTTTGACAGCAAGTGGACTTAACAAAGCTGCAGTAGACTCCAACGTGTAAAAAAAAGATACAGATATAATAACCCCCCACAAAAGCTATTTTAAAATGAAATTGGCTACATAATTTAGGGCTGCATGTAACGATAAGTCATTAGGATTTAATAATTTTGACAGAAAAGGCGATGTTTAGGAACAATAACATACGAAACTTTAATCATGGTAAATATAAAGCCCTGGATAACATAATAATAGGGAGGTTACCATAGCACTATGAAAACACACCTTTCCTTTGAAGAAGCTTGAATGTGTATAAAATATAGAATCCACTCAGGAGATACCTGAATATGTGTGATGAACCACTCATATAAACCTGTAAAATTTTATAAGATGAAGCTGAAATTTAAATAGGAAGTTAGGACCACTCTGATAATCTGTAGCTGAAAGAATTTACTCACCGAACACTTTGGCAGTCCCAAAATGACATATCTTTCTCTTGTGTCCACGAGTCACGGTCAAATATATATTGCTGAACCAAAAAATGGAGAGCGTGTAAAAACCTGAAACCTTTTCAGAAAATGGCAAGAGAACCAATTCTACAATTAGAACTATGTACCAAAGAAGCAAACAACGGAAAGGTGTACATGGAAAAAACTTGAAATCTATCGAGGCTATAATAGGAGCATCAATTTCTATGCTCGTCATTACGTATTTTATCTTTGAAATTTCAATCTCCTCTAAGAGCCTGCAAAATCTGTAGACGGTTTTAGTACATGCATCCTCAATAGACTAAGTCACTAATCAAATGAAAACAATGATTGGAAAATAATTATTGCATTATTCTATTAGTATCCACTACCTGGTGATGTAGTCAAGCGCTTCGCAGCCATTGTCAGATTATTGCTCTGTGTGTTCATCTGCCTTTTTCTCTGATGGGATCATTCTTAGGAAATAGTCTACAAGATTTGGAATAAAGAATGAAACATGACTCGTAACTCATTATTTGAAAACATAATAACAGATACTTAATCTATAAGAAGAGTTGTATAGAAATCAAGAAATACCTCGATTAAGTGGGACGCATCGCATTGATTGCCACCCTAATCGACACCTCCATCACCGAGCTGATCTTCCACTCGCCGGAATCGACCTCTGGTCCTCCACGCCTGGATCAAGAAGAGGATTGAGGAGCAGGAAGAGGTTAGGTAGAGACGTGCCTGGAGTTGGAGCCGGTAGCAGTGGGACAGGGAGACGAGATCGATCTACAGATGAACTCACCTCCTCGGCGTGTTCGCGGCACTCCGCCTCCTCGAGCAGGCCACCCGCGCCGGTGCGCCGCTGAGCCCAGGCCAAGGCCGGTTCTACGCCAAAACCCTAGGTCGGCGTGGCGGCGGCGCCGGAGGCCGGCCGCCCAGGCCGAGGTGCCGCTCCGCGGGGCGGAGAGGCGGAGGCGACGACAGAGTGTGGCGCGGCGGACGCCACGGGAGAGTGCGATGCGAGGAAAAAAAAACCAGAGGCGGCGTCTCGGACTGAGATCGAGAGGACGAGGGAGATATTTTTCTCCCCAACAGCTGTATATACAACGGACATTTATAGAGGCGGCTCGTGATTCAGCCGCCCCTACAAATGAACACCTACAAATCGACCCATTTGTAGGGGCGGCTTGTAGTCTCGTGGGTCCCGAGCATGTCCACTGTAGGGCCATCACCCGCCGCCCCTAAAAAAAATTGTCCCCAACCGCCCCTAAAAAAATTGCCCCATTGCTACGATCGTTCTTTTGTAGTAGTGTGGGGAATTCCTGAACTCTGCACGGGAAGACCGTCTGCACGTCCTGGATCATGGCTTCCGAGCAGCGGATCGGCGTGATCGTGCATTTGTCCAAGTTGGTCGACAGGCCGGAGGCTCCGGCGAACAGCTCCATGCCTCCATGATCTGCCGGACGCAAGTGAAGTCTTGCGCTGAGGGTGCGAGGAAGACGACGAGGTCATCCGCGTACACAGAGGCGTGGTGTTTGATCGCGTTCCCCGGTAACGGCGTGAGCTCCCCGCAACGATCGGCCTCCGAGATGAGGGCGTTGAGGACATCCATCACAATGACGAAAAGGAGCGGCGATAGCGGGTCACCCTGCCGCAGTCCGCGCGCGTGGCAGATGCGCCGCCCAGGACGGCCGTTGACGAGCACCTTGGTGCTCGCCGTTCCCAACAACGCCGACAGCCAATCGCGCCACCGTGTCGGGAAGCCGATGTGCTCAAGGACTTCGAGGAGGAACGGCCAGGCCACGGTGTCGAAGGCCTTTGCTAGGTCGACCTTTAGCAGCATCGCGGGGTGGTGCCGGGCGTGCAGCCAGCGGCAAGTGAGCTGCACGGCGCGGAAGTTTTCGTGGATTTGCCGCCCCCGAATGAAGGCTGATTGGTTGATCTTGACGATCCGGGCCATGTGGGGCGCCAGGCGAAGAGCGAGCCCTTTGGCGAACAGCGTGCCGACGGAGTGAATTAGGCTAATGGGCCTGTAATCCCTGAGCCCGTCCGGTGTCGCCGTCTTGTGTAGGAGCACCATGACTGCTTCGTTCAGTAGGTTGAAGCTCCTGAAGTCCATCTCCCAGAGGGCGTGGAACACCCGTACGACGTCGGGGCCAACAATGCCCCACGCTGCCTTGTAGAAGGCACCAGAGAATCCGTCCGGGCCGGGCGCCCTGTCCGACGGCAACTCCCGGACGATCCGTGCGACCTCGTCCGTAGTGAACGGCGCCACCAGTTCATGGAGGTCCAGGCGCGGGAGGTCAAGCTGCGACAGGTCAATGCGATGATGTCTCACGAACGCGTTGCCAAGTAGGCCGTTGTAGTACTCGTAGACAATGGCTGCCTTGGCCTCTTCCTCGCTGAACGTATGCCCATTGTGCGCGATGGCGAACAGATAGTTCTTGCGCCGTCGGTGACAGGCCTGCAGGTGGAAGTATTTCGTGCATGCGTCACCATCCTGCAGGTTCCGTGTCCGTGCGCGTTGCCTGGCCATGGTGCGCTCCAGTGATGCCAGGCCGAGGATGTTGGCCTTGAGCTCGCGCCGGAGGTCAAGCTCACCCTGCGATAATAGCCTGGATTCCTGCGCGAGGTCCAATTCGTAGACGACAGCTCTCGCAACGGCCAGCTGCAGTCTGACGTTGCCGACGCAGGAAGCGCGCCAGCTCCTGAGCGCCTTGGCCAGCGCTCGTAGTCTGTGGTCCAGGCACCGACCGGCGTCGGCATCGACCAACTGGCCACCCCAAGCCACGCTCACCACGTCCATGAATCCCTCGATCTTCGTCAAGTAGTTGTCGAAACGAAACCTCGGCCTAGCCCAAGGCTCGGAGTTGAGCACGAGGATCAACGGCGCGTGGTCGGAGCAAACGTACGAGAGACAGCGGAGCTGGTGGCAAGAGTACTGCTGTACTGGTGAATCCAATCTAATGAGGCGAAGGCCCTATCGAGGCGTTCCAGCGTTGGGCGATCACGCCCGTTCGACCAGGTGAAGAGCCTGCCGGACAGGTGGACCTCGTCTAGCTCCAAGTCGGAATGCAAGTCATGGATCCTCCTTCATCCATCACAATTCGCAATTTCCTCAGGTATGACCTACAGGAGTTTGACTCTCTGTTTTTACACAAGAATGTCACTTGTTGTGTAATTTAGTAGCCACGTTTGTGTCTTTTTCTTGATCCTGTGGCAGCAAAACAACCATGTGACTACGTAGACGTAGCTGTGCGATGCTTGATTGATCATGGTATTGGTGGAATGGAACGCGGCAAGGAGCAGCACACACCGTTCTACGCGTTCCTGTCATTTTTTTGAATCTCCAGTGTGAACTCGCGTCGCGGCGTGAGTAGAAAATTCATGTGCAACAAACAACACGGCAATCTTGTGTCGTTACTACTGGCCTGGATATATGTTAAAATCACTTTCCGTGTCGTCAGTTGGGGCATCCGCGTAAACTGTTTCTATCGTATATATCTTGTGGACTCCAACTCCATCGAGTTACTGGTACCAGTACAGCAATACGCATACATGCCACTTTGGATTCCAGGAGGCTTGATCAGCACCCAAATTCTGTTCTTCTGCAAGAGCCACGCGCAGAAAAGGTTAGTACAGCAATGCACACTCAATTGTTTGAATCACTGCTTGTTCTGCCTCTTTAGCAAGTTACAGAAAAACACAAGCTTTTCCTGTTTTTCATCTGCGCTGACTTCAAACGTTTTTTTTTCAGCATGAAAATGAGGCTAGTTCTGTGGCTTTGGTTCATGCTGTTTTCCACATTAGTTTGGTCGTCTTGGAGTTTGAGTCCAGATGGTGTAGCCCTTCTTGCTCTGTCCAAGAGTCTCATGCTGCCAGGTTCCACAATATCTACTTGGAGCGCTTCTGATGCAACTCCGTGTAAATGGAAGGGAGTTCTATGTGATAAAATGAACCATGCGATTTCTCTGAATCTATCATCGTCTGGAGTTTCTGGTTCACTTGGACCTCAAATAGGACTTCTGAACTATCTGCAAGTCCTCGATTTGTCCATTAACAACATATCTGGTTCGATCCCTCCTGAACTGGGAAACTGCAGTATGCTCGAACAGCTGGATCTATCCCAAAACCTGCTTTCTGGCAAGATACCAGCATCAATGAGCAACCTCAAGAAATTGTCATCACTGTCACTGTACTACAACTCTTTCAGTGGAACAATACCAGAGGAGTTGTTCAAGAACCAGTTTCTGGAGGAAGTGTACCTACATGACAATCAGCTCAGTGGTTCGATACCCTTCTCGGTTGGAGAAATGACAAGCCTCAAGGCTTTGTGGTTGCATGAAAATATGTTGTCTGGAGTTTTGCCCAGTTCAATCGGCAACTGCACCAAGTTGGAGGAGCTGTATCTACTCGATAATCAACTGAGTGGCAGTCTTCCAGAAACCTTGAGTGAGATCAAAGGCCTCAAGGTTTTTGATGCAACCAACAATAGCTTCACAGGCGAGATTCCATTCAGTTTTGAGAAGAACTGCAAGCTAGAAATATTCATCTTGTCATTCAATTATATAAAGGGTGAAATTCCATCATGGCTGGGGAATTGCAGGAGCTTGCAACAACTTGGATTTGTCAATAATAGTCTGTCTGGCAAGATTCCAACTTCTCTCGGTTTATTGAGCAACCTCACGTATCTTTTACTTTCACAGAACTCCTTGTCTGGACCAATCCCTCCTGAGATTAGTAACTGCCGGTTGCTGCAGTGGCTAGAGTTGGATGCAAACCAGCTGGAGGGCACTGTTCCTCGAGAGTTGGCAAATTTACGGAACTTATCAAAGCTCATTCTCAGAGATAATAATCTTAGTGGATCAATTATGTAATTTAGAAGTTTTGATAATGCATATATCAGGTACTTGTAATGTTTTTTTCCCTAATGGTTAATGTCTTTAAAATGAGACATGTCGAGCCTCCCTCTTGTGTTACTTTGTTTTTTAGTGCTAGGGCATGCGTGTTGCAAAAAACCATGGATACCATTGCATTGCACCACAAGGGCAAAGTGTTTTTGTGGCGAAAATTTTCATCACAAAAGTTTTTTTTCTACCACAAACCAGCCTTTGTGATGACTTTTTAAATCGCCACTAGTCGCCACAGATACTCGCCTCACAGATACTCTAGTGATGAATTTTTGTTCCCCACAAATGGCCATACTCATTAGTGACAAATTGAATTGCCACTAGTAATGTAGCCATTTGTGGCCCATCCGTTGTCACAAAAAACATACGCATTAGTGGCAAAAAATGATGCCACTCATAATGTTTTTAGTGGTGATAATAGTTTCCACAACTATACAGAATTTATGGCAATATAATTGTCACAATTGCCATTGTAAAAGTGACAAATTTTATGGTCACTGGAGACTACATATTAGTGACAGAAGTTTCGCCATTACTTGTGTCGATGCTTGTTCTCACTATTAAATTATAATTGTGTCTAATTGTTTGCCACAATATGTATGGGAAAAAGTGGTAACTTGTTAACACAAATACTTTTCATTTGTGATGCAAACTCATCCTCACATGTAAATTACGGTGGCAAACCCTGTTCATAGAAAATTATCTTTTTGTGAGAATTAACAAGACAAATTGTATCAATAGTTTCATCATAAAAAAGCATAGCATTTGTAGGAAAATATTTGTCAGGACAAGTTTTGTCACAAGATAAGTTTCAATTGTGTGAAACACATTAGATAAGTTATCATTATTATCCTTGTTATAGTGACAAAAATCGCTCAACAGATGTACATTATAGCACTATGATTATCTCAAATCTGCACCAATAATATTTTATGGTCACTGGAGACTACATATTAGTGCTTCTGATGCAACTCCTTGTGCATGGAATGGTGTTGGTTGCAATGGAAGGAACAGAGTGATTTCTCTTGACCTATCATCATCAGAGGTTTCAGGTTAGGACATGAAATACCTGCAAATTCTCATTTTATCTGCTAACAACATATCTGGTTTGATCCCTCTAGAATTGGGGAACTGCAGTAGGATCTGTCCCAAAACTTGCTTTCTGGCAAGATACCAGCATCAATGGGCAACCTCAAGAAATTGTCATCACTGTCACTGTACTACAACTCTTTCAATGGAACAATACCAGAGGAGTTGTTCAAGAACCAGTTTCTGGAGCAAGTATACCTAAATGGCAATCAGCTAAGTGGTTCAATCCCCTTCTCGGTTGGAGAAATGACAAGCCTCAAGGCTTTGTGGTTGCATGAAAATGTGCCGTCTGGAGTTTTGCCCAGTTCAATCGTCAACTGCACCAAGATGGAGGAGCTCTATCTACTTGATAATCAACTGAGTGGCAGTCTTCCAGAAACCTTGAGTGAGATCAAAGGCCTCAGACTTTTTGATGCCACTAATAATAGCTTCACAGGCGATATCTCTTTCAGTTTTGAGGATTGCAATTTAGAAATATTCATCTTGTCATACAATGATATAAAGGGTGAAATCCCATCATGGTTAGGGAATTGCAGGAGCTTGCAACAACTTGGATTTGTCAACAACAATCTACCACCTTCGGTTGGTTTACTGACAAATCTCTCTTATCTTGTACTTTCAGAGAACAATTTGTCAGGTCCAATACCCCCTGAAATTGGCAATTGTCGGTCATTGATATGGCTTGAGCTGGGGTCCAATCGTCTTAACGAGTCAACGGTACTATCGCACGTGCTCTAGTTTCAGATTGTCAAAGTCTGGAACCGCTAATTCTCAGAGAAAACAATTTTAGCGGATCAATTATGTAATTTACTTAATTTGTTCCAAATTATAAGACATTTTGGCTTTTCTAGATACATCGCTTTTACTATGTATCTAGACGTAGTGTATATCTACGTGCATAGCAAATGCAATGTATGTCGAAAAGCCAAAACGTCTTATAATTTGGAACGGAGGAAGTAGAAGTTTTCAAAAATGCATATATGAGCTACTTGTAATGATTTTTTTTCTAATGGTTAATGCCTTTAAAATGAGACACGTCGAGCCTCGCTCTTGTGTTACTTCGTTTCTGAGTGTAGGACATGCTTGTTGCGAAGAACCATATGGATACCATTGTAATGGTACATTACTACATGCACCCTTCCCAGCAGTTTCCATAAAAAACAAATTGAGATTAATCCTCAAGGGTTAGGCGAAGAGAGTTAATGGCTTGGAGGCGCCTACCCCGCGTCGCTCCCACGCGAGCGACATGGACAACCCTCCCTCGTAACCGAGCCGCCCCCCTCCTCACCCCTTATCCCGCTGCGCCGCCGTCGAAGCTAGCCGCCGGCAAGGCCTTTCGGAGGGTCGGGATGGCGGCGGCATGGCCTTTTCCTCCCTCGGCGGCGAGTGCAGCAGCAGGGCCGGCTGTCCTTCCCCCTGTGTGAGCTGCGTGGAGCTCGGCAGGGGAGGTCACGGCGGTTGTGGCCACACCGGCCGGTGTCTGTGCCGATGCTAGGCGATTGCGGCGGGGCTCCTTCTCCCTCTCCTCAGTTCCTCCCCTCCTCCAGTCTTGAACATGGCGGCGCAGGCAGGGACGGCCGGATCCATGGCCGGGTGACCAGATCTGGCTGGCCCTGGCCGGGTGGTGTTGCGGTCAACAGCAGTCAAGGCCGCGGTAGGGCTCTTCTCCTCTCCTCTGCCTGCCCCTCCCCTCACGGTCTTGGTGGCTGCACGGCTAGGCAACTGCGGCAGGGGGATGCTGCGGCCGAGCCTAGGCCTGCTGTAAGCTAGGGCGGTGATTGGCCGTCGGTCTGGTGGCAGCGGCCAGCGGTGGCCGGGGTTCGTGCAGGCGATGGGGGGGGTGCTCTCTCCTCTGCCTGCCCCTCCCCTCATAGCCTTGGCTGCTGCGGCAGCTGCCCGCCAGGGCGGCTACAGCGGCGGCCTGGCCTCTCTAGGAGCTGGCTGTGGCCGAGGTAGCTTTCGCGTAGCCTGGGTGTCGGCCAGGGCGATGGGCCAGCTCAGGTGCCTGCGGTTGTGGTTAAGACGGAGGCGGTGACAGCATCAGGGGTGTTGAGTTCGGGTCCTGGTATGTCCGGATCTGGTGGCCCTAGTGCAGGGGGCGGTGCCCGAGATGGTGAGGGCATACACTCTGTGGCTGTTGGCGGATGTCAACAGCAACTTCGACGGATGCCAGAGCCGACGATGATGGTCAGTGACAGCCTTGGCGTGCGGCTGTGTGACGCGAGTGGCGGAGTCAGGTTCGACTTTGCATGGTCCAATTGGAGGGTGTGGCGGCCGTCGCAGCTGAGCGGGTGTTGCGTGCAACCGGCCCGTTGATGCCCCTCTGTAGGGGCTTCTGTGAGGCGGCGGGACAGCGGCGATGGCAGTAAAGGCTGGCAGGGTGTCTGCTTCGTGACTCGAGGTTCGTGCTAGAGGGTTCTTGGGCAAAAGCCTTAGCGACGGCGACGCCGTTAGGTGCCGCTCCCCTGTTGAGGGCGTCGTGTTTCCCGTCTAGCATGCCTTCCAAGGGTGAAAACCTAGTCCACGTTGGACGTGCGACGATGGCGCCATCGGCGTTGCTCCCTTCCTGAAGGCGTCACATTTAGATTTTCGTTGCGGCTTCGATGCAATGCGAGGGTTCGCGGTTGAAAGTCGGAGCTGCTCTTCGGTGTTTGAGCTTGGCAGCGATGACCGGTGGTGGCTAAGCTTAGGACCCGTCGAGGGTGACTAGTGGATAGCGTACCATGGGAAGTCAGAGCTGCTGGCACCTTAGTTTCCACGCTCAGCAACGATGACCCATGATAATGTGTCGTGTTTGTGCTCAGACGCATTGCGTGGAGTGGTTAACCCTTCGGGTGCCTTTTTGACAATTGTCTGACTAACTTTCTTGTATATAATATTCTTTCGTTTCAATTAAACGGCAAAGCTCCTGCCTTTATTTTTTTTAAAAATCCTCAAGGGTTAGCAACCAAAGGGGATTAATCCCCTCCAATCCCCATGTGGAATATGTGCATTCAAAGGAGCTCGATCGCATTGTGTCACACTGACACACATAGTATTGGTAACGCGTTGCAGTCGGTCGTTGCCATCTCGCTTCTTGGCATCGGAAAGCAGCAGGCATGACGCGTTCCTGTGACTGTATTCCATTGTGCAGCTTTGCTTGCCCGAGGAGGCCCGGTGCAAGAACGCAAGCAGCAGTTTCAGCTCGCTGCACGTGTGTACGTTCTGTCCTCCCTTGTCACTCCTTTTTTGCGTTTTGCTCCTGCTATGCTATGCACACGTGACCCATTCCACAAAAAAACTGGGTCACGGGATCAACAAACTTGTGGCTCTCAAGGGCATTGCTTGGGTCGGTTGGCACTTAAGCCGTCCGATTAATCTTGCGGTTAGCTAAGACATCACGACTCACGAGAGCCAATGGTATTTGAATATATAAAGAGCTGTATCGTTTTTGCTATAAACACTGCTCGTGGGCTCTGCATAATGTATATATTGTCGCCCTCAAGTAACGTAAAGAATCGTTGCTACTTTTCTACACCTAAAAAATACTTATTGCTATCGTCGTATCGCCCGGTCTAGGAGTCCGCTTGGTCCTAAAAAATATGGAAGGTAGTCGCTCACCCCTCGCTGCCCAACCTCTTCACGCGCGTGCACGCGGCTTCGCCCCTCAATCAAAACGGCCACGATGCTAATCACAGAAACATCACAAGATTCGATCCTTGCATGCAAGAGCAAGGCGGTGATAAAGGACAGATGTCACTGTGCCACCTTCGGAGACATCACCTGCTCGAGACCATATAGATGAAATCCAATTAGGATGTTTCTTCTCAAATTATAGTTTCCTTTTTTTAACAAACTTTGCTAAATCCAGGCATGAAACCGTGTAGAAATCACTATATTTCAATATAAATTTTAGAAGCCATAATGCACTATGTTTCGGGACGGATCGAGGGAGTAGACAATAACTACGATATGCATGTACACTATGTCAAAAATACATATTAGAGACTCGGTGAACAGTCATCAAAGATGCTGAAAAAACGTCACTTATAATACATCTCTCACTCATGACCCGTTATTAGAGAGGCACTAACCAAAACCAGCCTGGTCTGTTTCTGTAGACCGTGTTTGTATTTTTTAGTGTATAGAGCTCCGCGCAACGCGCGTCAACAATAACGATGATCTGGAAATTGTTTAGGGTTTCTAATGCAAAATTGTTTATTACCTTTTTATTATTTTCTAACAAAACAAATCCGTTTAAACTTAAACTTGTAAAATGCATAATAATAAATTCATACAAATATTTTAAAAATGAAAACCAATATTATATTTATAGATTTCTTAATATGTTTATCTAAGTTGTAAACCATGATGCATCATGGTAGGCATGCACAAAAATCTGTGACCTCCTTGCAGCACACGGGCACGTATCTAGTGTGATTTGAAAAGCTTACTATTGCTGCTAATTAACTAAGCGTGTTAGTCGAGCCGCACGACCGCCTTCCGCCCCGCATGTCCGTCGTTTTCTTCCTCTTCGACGACCCTTGCCTCGCCACTGCCGCCTCCCGCTGACGCAGGCGTGTGCGGAGGAGGAGGAGGATATACCTCGCTAGCGTTAAACCCCCTGCTGCTGCCGCCGCCGCCGGAACCCTAATGGTGGAGGCGCGAGCGCAGTGGGGCGCGGGTGCAGGCTTCACATGGGCACGGTTGGGCATGGGCACGGCCGTCGGGGAGGAGGTCGTCAGAGACCCGGCAGGCACGAGCTAGAACCCGCTGCCGGAGACCTGGCGGGCGCGAGGTGGAAGACGACCTGCGGGCGCGGGCTTGCAGAGGGAGATAGAGGAGGCGGCCATGCGGTGCGACCTTAAAACGGCCACCTGTTTTAAAGTCTTTAAGTTGAAACGTGGTTTGACTTGGACAGGACCAGGATACAAGATCTTGGGTCAGTGGCGGTGAAAGATCCTAATAGCTAGAGGGGGGTGAATAACCTATTAAAAATTTATACAACAACACTTAGCAAACCGGTTAGACAATTATAAAGCGAAGCAAGTGTTGCGCTAGCCTACTAAAAATGCAAGCCACCTACCATAATTCTAGTTTCTATAGTTTCTAACCACACAATGGCTATGTCACTATACTAAGTTAGTGTGCTCTCAAAGGCTAACTAAAGAGCCACACTAACCAAACTAACAAGCTCTCATAACTAGCTACACTAAAGAGCTTGATAACAAGTTTGCGGTAATGTAAAGAGAGTGAGCAAGATGATTATACCGTCAAGTCGAGGAGTGAACCAATCAATCATAAGAATGAATACCAATGAACACCAATCACCTCGGAATCAAATAATGACACAATGATTTTTACCGAGGTTCACTTGCTTGCCGGCAAGCTAGTCCTCATTGTGACGATTCACTCACTTGGAGGTTCACACGCTAATTGGCATCACACGCCAAACCCTCAATAGGGTTCCACACAACCAACACAAGATGAGGATCACACAAGCCACGAGCAATTCACTAAAGTACCTTTTGGCTCTCCGCCGGGGAAAGGTCAAAAACCCCTCACAATCACCACAATCGGAGCCGGAGACAATTACCAACCTCCGCTCGACGATCCTCGCTGCTCCAAGCCGTCTAGGTGGCAGCAACCACCAAGAGTAACAAGCAAATCTCATAGTGAAACACGAACACCAAGTGCTTCTAGATGCAAACACTCAAGCAATGCACTTGGATTCTCTCTCAATCTCACAAAGATGATGAATCAATGATGGAGATGAGTGGGAGGGATTTGGCTAAGCTCACAAGGTTGCTATGTCAATGTAAATGGCCAAGAGGAGTGAGCTAGAGCCGGCCATGGAGCTTAAATAGAAGCCCGATGAAATAGAGCCATTGTACCCCTTCACTGGGCACAACACGGGGTGATCGGGCGCTCCTGTCAGATCTACCGGACACAGGACCCTAGCGTCCGGTCGCCCAATGCTTACCATGTGTCATCGACTTCAAACGCTGATCGCCCGATCTCAACGATCATCAGTAGTGACCGGACACGCTGCTCAAAGTGACCGGACGCACCAACACTAGTGTCCGATCGTTTCCAGAAAGGTACCAGAAGCGAAAAATCACGACCGAACGCGTCCGGTCATGCCCGACCGGGCACACCCAGTGTCCGGTCACTCAACATCATCATACGTCATACTAACCGAACTCAGGTCCTGAGCGTCCGGTCATGAGACTGAAATCGCATGCTCACTGCTGCCACTGACCGGACGCGGCGGTCCTACCGAGACCAGCGTCCGGTCACTTACAGTGACCACATTCACCTGGGTTTAGCCACCGGTCATGTCCGTTACACTCTGTGAAACCCTATCTTTTCTGTACAGGGCGCCGGTGGCACCGTCGGACTGTTCGCACTCTACGGACAGACACTCCGCTAGTGAAGTTTCTAACCCTTGCTCAAATGTGCCAACCACCAAGTGTATCACCTTGTGCACATGTGTGTTAGCATATTTTCATAAATGTTTTCAAGGGTGTTAGCACTCTACTAGATCCTAAATGCATATGCAATGAGTTAGAGCATCTAGTGGCACTTTGATAACCGCATTTCGATACGAGTTTCACCCCTCTTAATAGTACGGCTATCGATCCTAAATGTGATCACACTCACTAAGTGTCTTGATCACCAAAACAAAATGTCTCCTACCATTTATACCTTTGCCTTGAGGCTTTTGTTTTTCTCTTTCTTCTTTTCAAGTCCAAGCACTTGATCATCACCATCATCATGTCATGATCTTCATTTGCTTCACCACTTGGAATGTGCTACCTATCTCATGATCACTTTGATAATCTAGGTTAGCGCTTAGGGTTTCATCAATTCACCAAAACTAAACTAGAGCTTTCAATCTCCCCCTTTTTGGTAATTGATGACAACCCTTTCACAAAGATATGAATTAAAATTCAATTAAATCCATGTTGCTTGCCCAAGCATATTTACCATGTGTAAAAGGATATGGTCAAGCTTCATGAACCCCAAATGGTAGCAATTGCTCCCCCTACATATGTGCTAAGAGTTTGGGTTGTAGCTTGCACATATGCTTAGATAGGAAATATAGGAGACAATGTCTACCAAGTGATGCTAAGGTATAAAAGATGGACCTTTGAAGCGTGATACCAATCGGAGTGCACCAATATACCATCCTTAGCATCATGGTTAGCTCTATACCACTTGGAAATGAAATCACTAGATAACCTATGCATGCTAGTTTTTCATTTCATCATTCAAACCTACAACTAGCATACACCACACAAGCATGGATATTAAAATTTAAAACTTGTGCCATACAAGCAAACATATGAAATGCACATTCAAATGCACCATACAAGTTCATGAGCTTGCTCCCCCTACTTGTGTGCTGAAAATTTTAATTGATCCCCTTCCTTTGTCATATCTCTCCCCCTATTTCAAATTCTCCCCCTTTGTTGTCTTTTCACTATCTTAGTACACTAATATCTTTTGTTTTTCTCCCCATGTACTAATATCACTAATATCTTTGTTTTTCTCCCCCTTTGTCATCAATGACCACAAAGGTTCAAAATGTGGATAGGTTGAGATTTATCAATGTCAATCAATGGGGTGAGGATCATTTTCCTAAATTTGGTCCAATCTAGAATATCTGTCAAAGATATTTAACTCGGTTTGATCCAAGGACAAGCTTCTTCACACCTCCAAATAAGGGTTATCTTGTACCATGTTGAGTTAAACACTAAGAGCTCATTATCTAGATTAAACACTAGGTTTACAAGCCCACAAACATGTCATATGCTACCACCCACTAGATCAAAATAAGCATAGAACCAATAGTGGTACCATATAATCATCAAATTTATTTGATTTTCATGAATCTCCTACAACTAAAAAGAACAAAGTGTGGATATTTTTTGGTGCGACATTTGTTTTGGTTTATCCGTCTGCCCATGCCTGCGATCCCATGATATCTTAATTACTGATTGATCGTGCCATTCTCCTTGATTGAATATTGCCTGTCATGTGATAGAGGAATTACGGCAAAATAGAAAGTAGAAAATTATTGTGCTATCCATATACACATTGCATGTTTGCATGCACCAGCATACATGGCAACGAGCAAAAGGAAAGAGAATTGACACAGAAGGAAAGAGAATTAAGACAAAAGGAACCTCTTTGTATTTCTGATAACCTTGTCAAATCTACCTACATTTAATTACTTCCCCTCTTTGCATTTGCTAAAGGGACAGCTTTTTCCTCTTTTCATTTGGTTTCACGCTCACGTGTTCCATCACCCTCGCTTGCTGTTTCTTGCGTGAACCATAGTTGATGTCATCTGTCTTCCATGGCTCAGCCTCCCAATCCCAAGAGAAGGTCCCTACCTCTCCCTGACTGGAGATTCGGCCTGCCAGAGGAGCTTCTCGAGTCCATCGGGCAGCGTCTCGCGTCAGGCCACGACGTGGTGTCCTTTCGATCCGCTTGCTCCCCATGGCGTGCCGTTGTCCCATCCACGACCTTCGGGCCACTCCTGCTGCTCCCGTTCGACCCCGACTCGGACCGCGTTGGCTTCTACTGCATCCCAGAGAAGAAAGTCTTGTCCAAGACGCTACCCGACATGTGTGGCAAGGTGGCGTGTCGCTCCTCGTGTGGGTGGCTGGCGCTCATGGATGAGGCGGCATCCGTGACGTTGCTGAATCCATTCGCCGGTGCCCGTGTCCCCGCGTTGAGCTCCCGCCAGCAGGCGAACACGTCATGGCGGCGTCCTCATCAGAACGCGTGTCTAGGGTCCACGGCCGGTGGGTCCTCCATCCCACCAATGGCTATGGGGACGCGGATGCCGTAGGCAGAGCCATCAAGCTAGAAGACATGAGGGATGTGTTTGAAAGCTCTTGTTTGGTTTTGGTGAATTGATGAAACCCTAAAGTGCTAACCTAGTTTATCAAGTGATCATGAGATAGGTAGCACATTCCAAGTGGTGAAGCAAATGAAGATCATGACATGAAGATGGCGACGCCATGATGATGATCAAGTGCTTGGACTTAGAAAGAAGAAAGAGAAAAACAAAAACCTCAAGGCAAATGTATAAATTGTAGGAGCTATTTTGTTTTGGTGATCAAGACACTTAGAGAGTGTGATCACATTTAGGTTTGATAGCCGTACTATTAAGAGGGGTAAAACTCGTATCAGAATGCGGTTATCAAAGTGCCACTAGATGCTCTAATTCATTGCATATGCATTTAGGATCCAGTGGAATGCTAACACCCTTGAAAATGTTTGTGAAAATATGCTAACATATGTGCACAAGGTGATACACTTGGTGGTTGGCACATTTGAGCAACGGTAAAGAAGTTAGAGGTGAAAAGGAGTTAGTCTCACTGGTCACAAGGTGACCGGACGCTAGTCTTTGAGGAACTGGCACGTCCGGTCAGTTGTAACAGCAAAGATGTTGGCGTCGGTCAATCGACCTAAGTCGAAGACTGACCGGACGCTGAGGTCTAGGGTTCGGTCCTATTGTTGGACAGCGCAGAAGAAAGTCACTGAGTGACCGAACGCTGTTAGGGTCCGGTCAAGCATGACCGGACACGTCCGGTCGAAGAAAATCGTTTCTAGAACCTTACTGGAAACGACCGGATGCTGGAGGCTGAGCATCCGGTCAGTTTGTGTGCAGTGTTTGGTCAACAGATGATAGTTGAAATCTGATGAACAGTATTAGAAGCAGGGGACACGTGGTGTGAATCACGTGACCGGACGCTGAGGGCCAGCATCCGGTCGATCGGACCAGAGAGTCCGGTCACCCCGCATTGTGCCCAGTGAAGGGGTACAACAGCTCTATTTCATGGGGGCTTCTATTTAAGCCCCATAGCCGGTTGAAGCACACACCTTTGGCCATTTTCATTGACATAGCAACCTTGTGAGCTTAGCCAAAGCCCTCCCACTCATCTCCATCATTGATTCATCATCTTTGTGAGATTGGGAGAGAATCCAAGTGCATTGCTTGAGTGTTTGCATCTAGAGGCACTTGGTGTTCGTGTTTCACTACGGGTCTTGCTTGTTACTCTTGGTGGTTGCCGCCACCTAGACGGCTTGGAGCAGCGAGGATCGTTGAGCGAAGGGTGGTGATTGTCTCTGGCTCCGATCGTGGTGATTGTGAGGGGTTCTTGACCTTTCCTCGGTGGAGAGCCAAAAGGTACTCTAGTGGATTGCTCATGGCTTGTGTGATCCTCATCTTGTGTTGGTTGTGTGGCACCCTATTGAGGGTTTGGCGTGTGAAGCCAATTAGTGCGTGAACATCCAAGCGAGTGAATCACCACAACGAGGACTAGCTTGCCGGCAAGCAAGTGAACCTCGGTAAAAAATCATTATGTTCATCATTGATTCTGAGGTGATTGGTCTTCATTGTTATTCATCCTTATGATTAATTGGTTGCTTCATCTACGTGACGGTATAATCTTCTTGATCACTCTCTTTACATTATTGCAAACTAGTTGTCAAGCTCTTTAGTATAACTAGTTGTGAGAGCTGACTTGCTTGGTTGGTGTGGCTCTTTAGTTAGCCTTTGAGAGCACGCTAACATAGGGTAGTGTCATAGCTATTGTGTGAATAGACACTATCTAAACTAGAATTGTGATAGGTGGCTTGCATTTTGAGTAGGCTAGCGCAACACTTGCTTTGCCTCATAATTGTCTAACCGGTTTGTTAAGTATTGTTGTAGAAATTTTTAATAGGCTATTCACCCCCCTTTAGCCATTAGAACCTTTCAAGTGGTATCAGAGCCAAGGTCACCGTGATTTGAGGCTTAAAACCTTCGATGTAAAAATGGCTCAAATCAACAACACCAAGATGCCACCCTAATTTGATGGCACAAATTATTCCTATTGGAAGTCAAAGATGACCACACACATCAAGTCAATCAATAGAAAGGTGTGGAAGGTGGTAGAAACCAAAATTGAGATTAGTGATCCAAAGAATCCCACCGCGGCCGAAGAAGTGCTTCTCCAAAACAATGACATTGCTCTAAGTGCTATTCATGATGCAATTGATGAGAGAACATTTGAGCAAATCAAGAATATTGAGATGGCTCATGATGCTTGGAAGAAGTTAGAAGAATCATTTGAGGGCACTCAAGCCGTGAAGGGTGCAAAGGCTTACATTCTCAAGAAGAAGTTTGCAAGCTTTAAGATGAAGGAGGATGAGTGTGTGCCGGAGATGTTTCATAGGCTTCAAGTGCTTATCAATGATCTCAAAGCACTTGGAGCAGAGGTGAAGGACAAGGACTTCTCCTACAAGTTCTTAAGATGCTTACCTTCAAGATTTGGCACATTGGTCACTATTCTAGTAAGGAGTGATTTGGACACCATGACACCAAACCAAGTGTTGGGAGACATCATGACCGATGATACATATAGAGATGAAGATGAGAAGGAAGAAAAGGAGAAGAAAGATGAGAAGAAGGATGAGAAGAAGAAGAGTGTGGCATTCAAGGCCATATCATCCAAGGGCAAAGCTAAGCAAGAAACATCAAGTGAAGAAGATGAATCATGGGATGATGATGATGATGAGAAGATGGCTCTCTTTGTCAAGAGATTTGGCAAGTTCATGGTGAAGAAGGGCTATCGTGCTATAAGAAAGAAGTCTTCATCCAAGAACAAAGAAGAGTCAAGAAGGTGCTTCAAGTGTGGAAGCAAAGATCATCTTGTTGCTCAATGCCGATACAATAGCGACAATGATGATGACAACAAAAAGAACAAGAAGAAGGACAAGAAGGAAAAGAAAGAGAAGAAGGACAAGATGGCATTCAAGAAGAAGAAGGGTGGTTCATATGTGGTCACTTGGGATAGTAATGCTTCCTCAAGTGATGATGATGATAGTGATGATGACAAGACCACCAAGAAGAAGGCATTTGCAAGCATTGCAATCAATGAGAAGCCTTCTCTCTTCGAATCTTCATCATGCTTCATGGCTAAGGCCACTAAGGTACAAACTAGTGATGATGAGAGCGATGAAGAACATGATGATAAAAATGAAAATGAAAATAACCATGATAGTGATAGTGATGATGATGAACCCACCAAAGATGAATTATTTGACATGCTAGAGGATGCTAGAGAACACTTTGACATCAAGAGAAGGGAATGCAAAAGCTTACATAAGGAACTAAAAGCCCTTAAGCAAGCCTTTGATGAGCTCAATGCATCTCATAAGAGGCTAGAGGAAGCCAATGAGAAGCTTGGCAAAGCTCACAAAAAGCTTGAAAAGGCTCATTCCTCTTTGCTTGATGAGCAAAATAAAAAGAAGCATGTTGAAACTTGCAATGTAGGTTTAACGTGTGATATAATTGATGAATCACTATCTATGCCTATCATTGTTGCTCCTAATAACCCTTCTTGTAGCACTTCCACTTCTACCTCATCTAGTAGTGATGGTCTCACTTGTGATGCCTCACTAGTGGTTGAGAATGAGAACCTCAAGAAGGAGGTCAATAAGCTCACTCACACCTTGGCTAAGGCTTATGGTGGTGAGGACCACTTGCTTATGGGCTTGGGTAGCCAAAGAGCTTCTCTCTACAAAAAGAGATTGGGCTATACCCCCTATGGGGGTATTAACCCCTATACCCTTATGGCTAGGCTTGGGCCAGCCTAGATCAGAGGGTCCAGTCCACCAAAAGACGACGCGTGGCCTGGCCAACCTCTTTGGAGTCCGCGCAAGGAGTCAAGACAGATTTGGTGATCAGGCAAGATCCTGGTCAATTAGAATAGGAATCCTTATCCGGCCACCTATGGCAATTGTAACTGGCTAGGATTAGTTTCCAGATCTGTAACCCTGCCTCCCAGACTATATAAGGTGGGCAGGGGACCCCTCTAAAAACATCTCTCATTGATATACAGCAATACAATCAGACATAGGACGTAGGTATTACGCCTTCTTGGTGGCCGAACCTGGATAAAACTTCGTGTCTGTCTTGCGTCACCATCTTGTTTGAGACTTGCGCATCTGTCTACCGACAATCTACTACCTTGGGCATACCCCTAGGTAGACTGCCGACCATATTTCGTCGATAGTGGCACGCCAGGTAGGGGTGTGCATACTGCTCTCCAAGTAAACAAGATGGTCATCATCTCTGGCTCTGTGGCTACGCCGAACGGCCTCACGTTCACCGTCGGCCAGATCACCTGGACCACTGGCTCCGATGACTTCATTGCCATGACCACGGAGGAGGCGTGGATTCAATTTGCATTGACCACTGCTTCACCTGCATCGGCTATGGCTCCGACCACGGTGGATACGGCTCCGACCATGGTACATCTGCCTCCGACCATGCCTGCATCATCTTCAGCCACGCCGACAACCCATCGTCCACTTCCTCGCTACAAAGGGAAGCAGATCGACAACACCGACCTGCTCGACTCCATCGATCGGGTCGGCACCAAACTCACTGAAACCCTAGCTCTGGTAAGTGCAATTCAAAGTCAACCTAATGAGCAAGTAACCGCTCCCCACAACAGATCTACCTGACCAGCTCAGGCCAGTCGTCCTACATGACTTGGTACAGATCTTGTGGTCATATCTACTCCTGAAGGGCGCTCCACTCATCGTCGGCCAGCCTCCACGATGGGTCTCCGGCTCTCTGAGTACGAAGCCTCCATGGAGAACTACCAGGCCTAGCCCTACGGCTTGCGAAACGCTGCCTCCAACTACGCGTATAATATACAACGCTGCTCGGATCTGTGTTTTGTACATCGACCTTGGCTGAAGCCACGCAACATCATCAACATGATCCGAATTGAGGATTATCAAGAAGGATCCGTCCACACAGTCCAAGAGGGTGACTCTAGCTCCTCATCTGGCATCGCATCTAATGCCTCTGTCCACACTGAGCTCCAACATCACGACGATGAGGGCGTCGAATACGATCTAGATATCCTAGACCATGCTCTGGGGTTCCCACAATTCCCGTCTTTCCCACCAAGGCGAGGGGATTTGATCAATGTTGTCAGTAACGACAAACCACGAGCAGTTGGCGAAATAGAACAAGAAAGGATTACGCGCGAAGCACGCAATATTGACCGGTTTAATCGCCGACAAATCGAAGCCAAAGCAGAAGAGGAGGCACGACGCATAAGGGTCCAGCCACGTGACCTCAACAACGCTTTCGATAGGGTGGGGGACAAACAGGTCTTCAGGACTCCAAGCGCCAATGTAGCCGTTGCTATGGCGACGATGCAACGGCTACCCAATACCCCGGAAACCCAAGCAGTGCGCGATGAAATACAAGCCTATCTGATGGCTGCTATGGCCCAGACCACAGAGATTGTAAATCAAGCCCGAGCTCCATCCGTCTCAGTCGAGTCAAGCCACAGCTGCCAATACTCAAGTCACTCACAGCCACTCAACCAACATGGCTCGTGCAACAACAACCATCAGACAACCGTCAAGGCAGAAACGGTGGCCATGATGGTGGTCGGGATGACAACCACCGTTGGGATGACAACCGCCGCGATGTCCGAGATGATAACCACCGAGACAACCACGACAATCGCCGCGATAACCACAGTCACAGGGCTAATCTAGATGGCAACCGAGATCGCCGCAATGGCAATAATGATCTCCGCCATTACCTCGGAGGGCGTGATCTGCGCGCTCGCATCAACTAGAGAGCCAATGATCGTGCATCCCACGAAAGCTATCACCGTATGGAATATGACACTATCCACGGCCCGCCGGGTTTGAAGCAGTTTACTCCACACCTTCGCCAAGTCATATGGCCCAAGAACTTCAAGCTCGAGAAACTCCAGAAGTACGATGGCAACGAGAACCCCGAATTATGGGTCATGCTCTACGAAACTGTGTGCAGATTAGCCATGGCTAATGAGCACATCATGTCTAACTACTTCCCAGTCGCTGTTGGCCACGCAGGTCACCAATGGCTGGTCAGCTTGCCGGCAAACTACTTTGATTCTTGGCAAGAGCTCAAGCAAGCCTTCATCGACAACTTAATTGCTACTTGCGAGCAACCCGGTAACAAATATGATCTACAATGGATTCGAGATCAAAAAGATGAGCCACTGCGTGAGTACATCTAGCGTTTCTCAGATATGCGCATCAAGGTCCCATCAATCTCTGACAACGAGGCAATCGAGGCTTTCATCACTGGCCTCCGCTTCCATGATGCCCTAAGGGACAAGCTCCTGCGCAAGAGACCTAAATCAGTCACAGCGCTCCTAGCCACTGCTAAGAAATATGCAGACGCCGACGACACTAAGAAGATAATTATCAAAGAAGCAGCAAGGGTTCCATGCTCCGACCACCCACCGCACCGCGATGATTACCGCAGCAACCGTGGTCAGAACGACAATTTTGACCGCCGCAACCAGCACAATGACTCCCGCGACCACCGCGACCAATGTAATCAGTGGTGTAACCACTAAGACGATTACAGGGGCAAGCGTGCTTGGGAAGACGACGGAGAGGTCAACACCGTTAAAAAAGGTGGCAGACATCGTAACTACGAAGACGACTATGCCAAAGCATTGAAAGGGCCCTACCAACTCCATCCCAAGTCAAACCATACCATGGAGAACTGCCGCGTTCTCAAGTCTATCTACACGCGTTAACAGGCTCCGGATACGTCCGACAAGCCTAACAACATAGGGGAACACCGCAACGAGGACAACGACGACGAAGACGCAAATCCTCGTCACAAGTACGTCAAGCCAACCGATCGCATGCACACCATCATTGGAGGCAAAGTGTCCATCGAGACCAAACAAGAACGCAAGCTGCTCACACACGCTTGCCTAAACGTGGCCAACACCGACAACCTCCTCACCGATCCGCGGCTTCCCCCATGGTCTCACCGCGAGATCTCCTTTAGTAGAAAGGACCAATGGGCCGCAATACCTGAGCTAGGACATTTTCCCCTGGTCCTCGATCCTTGTATCAACAAGGTTCAGTTCGACAGAGTGCTGATCGACGGTGGCAGCTCCATCAATATACTGTTCAAGAACAGTCTACCCGCCCTGAAGATAACCCAGGCAGATCTCAAGCCATACGAGGCATAGTTCTGGGGCGTTCTTCCTGGACAGAGCTCTACACCTCTCGGGCAGATCACGCTACCTATGTAATTTGGGACCCTGGACCACTTCCGCACCGACTACGTCAACTTCGTGGTCGCTGACTTCGACGGCACCTACCATGCTATTCTTGGTCGACCGTCGCTCACCAAGTTCATGGCCATACCTCATTATAGGTATCTGGTGCTCAAGATGCCTACCGAGAAAGGAGTTCTAACCCTCAGGGGCAACGTATACGCAGCTTATACCTATGAGGATGACAACTTCAAAATAGCAGAGGCTCACGACCTCTCTATTCGCATGGCCGAGACCATGCTCGACGCCAAGAAGACCTCGGCCGACCACCTGGAGATCCCAGAGCTCAAGGCTCCATGCAAGAACATCAAGTCCAAGGAGCACAAGGTGATCCAGCTGGTCGACGATGATCCCAGCAAAACGGCCCTTATCGGGGCCAACTTGGATCCCAAATAGGAAGACGCGCTCATTAGGTTCTTGAGGAGCAACGTGGATGTGTTCGCATGGAAACCTGCTGACATGCCCAGTGTACCTTGGAACTTGATCGAGCACTCCTTGAATGTCAACAGCAAGACCAAACCTATCAAGCAAAAGCTACGACGTTTCACTTGCGACAAAAAGGAGGCGATTAGGGTAGAAGTTACACAGCTTTTGGTAGCCGGATTTATCAAAGAAGTGTATCATCCGGAGTGGTTAGCCAATCCAGTTCTTGTAGGCAAAAAGAATAATGAATGGAGAATGTGCGTTGATTACACTAATCTCAATAAGCACTGCCCTAAGGACCCCTTCGGCTTACCTCGCATAGACGAGGTTGTAGATTTAACCGCCGGTTGCGAGCTGCTTTCCTTTCTCGATTGCTACTCTGGTTATCACCAGATCGCTCTCAAAAAGGACGACCAGATCAAAACATCTTTTATCATGCCTTTCGGCGCCTACTACTACACGACCATGTCATTCGGGCTCAAGAACGTCGGGGCTACCTACCAACACGCTATACAGGCCTGCCTCAAAGACAAGATAAAAGACAACCTCGTCGAGGCTTATGTTGATGATATAGTTGTCAAAACCAAGGAAGCACATACCCTTGTTGACAACCTGGAACGTACCTTTGCAGCCCTTAACACATTCTAGTGGAAATTAAACCCAAAAAGTGCATCTTTGGTGTTCCTTCTGGCATACTACTTGGCAACGTCGCCAGTCACGACGGCATACGCCCTAACCCAGAGAAAATCAAAGCTGTCTTGGACATGAAGCTGCCCAAAAAGGTGAAGGATGTTCAAAAGCTTACCGGATGCATGGCCGCCCTCAGCCATTTCATATCAAGATTAGGCGAAAAAGGATTACCGTTTTTTAAACTGCTCAAAGCACCCGAAAAGTTTGAGTGGTCGGAGGAAGCAGACGCTGCCTTCACACAGCTGAAACAATACCTTATGTCACCTCTGGTCCTCACTGCTCCCAAAGAAGATGAAACACTCCTGCTTTACATTGCGGCTACTAATCAAGTGGTCTCCACGGCCATGGTAGTCAAGCACGACAAGCCCGGCCACGTCTACAAGGTACAGCGACTAATCTATTTCATCAGTGAGGTACTCAATGAGTCCAAGACCAGGTACCCACAGATTCAGAAGTTGATCTATGCCATACTGATAACATCCCAAAAGTTGAAACATTACTTTGATGGATATCGTGTGGTGGTCATGACTGAGTACCCTCTACGAGACATCATTAGCAACAAGGATGTGAATGGGCGTATCGTCAAATGGACAATGGAGTTATGCCCCTTCTCCTTGGAATTTGCAAGCCGTACTACAATCAAGTCTTAGGCACTCATCGATTTCATCGTCGAGTGGACATACTTAAGCACGCCTGCCTCTTAGGGGTCCGACGAGTATAGGAAGATATACTTTGATGGCTCTCTTAACATCGATGGCGTGGGAGCAGGAGTCCTTTTTGTTTCACCATCCAAGGAGCAGCTCTGGTACGTCCTCAAGATTTATTTCCTAGCATCTAATAACGCCGCCAAGTACGAAGCATGCCTACATGGTTTGCGCATTGCGGTTGAGCTCGGTGTTAAACGTCTCTATGTCTACGGAGACTTGGCTCTGGTCATCAACCAACTCAACAAGGACTAGGACACGACCAGCGAAAAGATGGATGCATACTGCAAATCGATCAGAAAGCTGGAAGGCAGATTCTATGGCATCGAGTACACACACATGGTCCGGGACAAAAATCAAGTAGCGGATGCGCTGTCAAAGTTAGGATCATCCTGAGCCAAAGTCCCACATGGCGTATTCGTCCAAGACCTGCTCACGCCTTCCATCGAAGAGGAAGATTCCATGGTCGACAAGCCTCCTGACCAGCAATTGGTGGCTACGATTTTGGCGTCGAGCACCACTGAGCCGCCTCCGACCACTCATGAGTCCAACTGAAGAATACCTTTCATCAAGTACCTGATAGATGACAGTGGTTACACTGATCGGACAGAAAATGAGCGCCTAATGCGTCGTAGTAAGCAGTATCTGCTCATCGATGGCAAGTTATGGCGCAAGAACGCAAAGGAGGAAATCTTGATGAAGTGTATAACCCAGGAGGATGGTGAACATCTCCTAGACCAAATCCACTCTGGCTTCTGTGGCAACCATGCGGCCTCAAGAATGCTGGTCGGTAAGGCTTTCCGAGCAGGGTTCTATTGGCCAGTCAGCAGTAGCCGATGCAGAGAAGCCAGTCCGCCACTATGAGGGTTGTTAGTTCTTTGCTAAGAGAATCCATGTACCAGCACATGAGATCCAGACAATACCAGCCTCTTGGCCCTTCGCATGCTGGGGACTGGATATGATCAGGCCCTTCAAACCGGCTCCTGGGAAATTTACATGTGTCTTTGTGTTGATCGACAAATTTTCTAAGTGGATAGAATACATGCCTCTGGTACAGGCATCCTCAGAAAAGGTTGTCTCGTTCCTCAACCAGGTCATCCACCATTTTGGCATACCCAACAGTATCATTACTAGTCTGGGTACTCAGTTCATCGAGAACGCTTTTTGGGACTTCTATGATGAAAGGAGCATAATAGTAAAATACATCTCGGTGGCGCACCCTAGAGCTAATGGATAGGTCGAGCGGGCAAACGGCATGATTTTGGACACATTGAAGAAGAGGATGTATAGAGAAAATGACAAAGCTCCCAGAAGATGGCTCAAAGAGTTACCAGCCGTGGTCTGGGGTCTCAGAACTTAGCCCAGTCGTAACACCGGCGTCTCACCATACTTTATGGTTTATGGCGCTGAGGCAGTCCTCCCCATAGATATAGCTTTTAGATCAGCACGGGTCGAGAACTTTGATGAAGGCAGGGTCAATGAAGTGCGGGAGCTATAAGTGAATAGTGCAGAAGAGAAGCGGCTCGATTCTTGTGTATGTACAACCAAATATCTTGCTGTTTTGCGCAGGTACTACAACAAGAATGTTAAAGAGCGGTTCTTCATGGTCGGGGACCTGGTCCTAAAGTGGAAGATGAATCAGGTTGGTGTCCATAAACTCACAACTCCATAGGAAGGGCCCTTCATGATCAAGGAGGTCACACGACCAACGTCTTATAGGTTAGCTCACCTGGACGGTACGGACGTACCCAATTCATGGCACATCGACAAGCTTAGGCATTTCTATGCTTAACTACTAAGATATGTACTCCTCCTATACTTTCGATTTAATTCAATAAAGCTATTATGATTCCTCCGACCACTCTGATGTGTCACTTCGAATTTTACGGCTATTCTAACTTAGCCAGTTAAAGCCGACCACCATTCCTTCTAGGGTTTTCGGAGCAGACCCTGTCTCCGGTTCCTCCCAACGCGTGCATGGGATCCGCTCTCTACACTATGGGTGATTGGCAGGTCCCCCTGGTTTGACTTGTCCGTGTCTACGTGTGCACAGGTCACGCACCTCACACTTCGACCACACGGCAAATTAGGGCCATACAAACTTTTTAGGATGATGTGTCGAGTAAAATGGTACAACTAAATAGAACGCTAACATGTTCTCACTTAGTTACACCAACATGTGTTTCAAGCTTAAATACGTTTTATACAAAACAAACAAGCTTATGATGATATACAGTTACGTTATTACAAGCTTGCCTGAAGAGGCCCAAGTTTACAATAACACAACTGCGTCCTTCTTCTACAGCTCTAGCCTATCCTATTGGCTGGTCGGGGCACGCGACACCCGCTGCTCGCTACTCCCGACATCCTGCTCGAGTCTCGGGGACTCTTGTACTGGTCGAGCTGAAGAGGATGGCCCCACCGATGCCTGGCTGGTCGAGACCACATGTTTCGCCGGTTGGCTCGCAATTGATGGCCTTTCTAGCTGACTTGTTGATGGCGTACCCTATACAGATGTTGTCCCACCTTCACATAGGTTAATGTCACCAATTATCTTGGAAGATAGGTCCAGCTGGGTCATCCAAAGTTCCTCGGCCTTGTCTGGATCTACCTCCTTCAGGTACCCAGCCTCCAGGCGCTTGAGATCGATCAGGGGGTAGTGGGCACGCACCATGCTTAGCACATGTGCGCCTGTGTACTCATCCGCCTCCTTCACGAACTCTTGGAACCATCCCCATGCCTTTCGACATCTCTCGACCAGTCCGAGCTACAACGTCCTTGGCACTTCCTCTATAAGTGCTGGGTCGATAAGGTCGAGGATGGGCAAAATGCCAGTTGCCACCTCCTAGCACCGGTTCTTCCATGTGTCCCGATCCTTGGTGATCTCTAGGCATCATGCCTTTCAGCCGTCATGATCTTTCATCACGGCTTCCAGATGCTTCTTGGCATTGACTTTTAAAACTGCAAACCGCACAAGACATTAAAATGTCACACCACGACAAGATAAGGCAGGCAACAGAATGAGCAAGGTGGTCTAGAACACTTACTTTTCAGTTCCTCCTTCATCTTAGTTGTGTGGTCCTAGAGTTGCGACTGGTTGTGCGCCAGTTTCTTGTTGTCCTCCTTCAGGCGACCACACTCTGCGGCCACACGGCTATTCTCCTCTTGGAGATGGACTACTTTAGCTTCTAAGCCAGCACTACAGCTGTTACTACCAACAATGCAACAACACGTGTCATGCACTTGCTGTGATAAAATGACAACTTACTTGTTTTTTCCTGCTCTTTGTTACTGAGCTGGACGACCAGGTTCTGGTTCTGTGCCTCTTGCTCTATCCTCTCCTAGTCGGCGGCTTCAAGTTGGTGGTGCAAGCGTTCCACCTCGGCCGCCAGTTCTCTATTGCTTGCGGTGATCCCCTCAATCTGGTCGAAGCACTATTTTTGGTACCTTGCGGTCTTCATCAAGTCCTGCATGTAAAAAAGCTAAGTCAGACAATTTGACTGGATAGCAGGATCAAGTGGTCAAGCTAAACATACCTGGACTTCCATCACCAGACGTTTTGCCGCTCGTTCAACTTTCATGGTCTGTTCGACCTCTGGGATTTCCTCATGCATAACCCACTGGTCGTTCCGCCAGCGCGACACATATACATGTTGTCGCTTGTCTTGGGGATGGCCCAGGACCTCTTCTACTTCGTCCTCTTTGGCCTCTTGTTTAGGTAGCGGCGCTTGTCTAGAGTTTGTAGTCTCTACGATCACTATGGCTTTCCCATGAGCTATAGCATTGGCAAGCGTGCTCTGTGCCACCTCCAGCTGCTGCTCCTCGCCTTGGTCTAATCCCCTTGGCGCTGAAGTATCCCCCTCAGCTAGGTTAGTGCTTGGAGCACTTGTACTTGGCTCAGCTCTCTTCTCGACCAGCTGCTTGGGGACTGTCGTCTGGCCGCTCGTCTGCTGAGGCTCCGGTGGACTTTCTTCTACAGGTTCCACCATAGCCGGCAGTTGGGCAGTTCTCTCCGCCATTGCTGGCGAAGCTATGCCACACTCGACTAGCTGGTCGGGCTTTTCGGTGGATGCGGACCTAATATATCAGAGATAAGTTCAAAAGACAATAGTATTCAATATAAATTGAAAGCTTACATCAAGGTTACAAATACTTACAGCTTGGAAGCACGGAATGATGTGGCGAAGGTGCGTCTCTTCGTCTGTGCCTGCTCCATGTGCACAGTGGGCACCACCGGGTCTCTTTCCATGACTAGTACCGGCACCGGGGCTTGGTGCTCGACCCCTTTGCCGCTTGTCCTCTACGTTGCAGTGGTCGGTGATGTGATCCCTGCTGGCACGGAGGAGCCACCGTGCTCCATCGACTCCAGTTGTCTCCTCCTCTTTTGAGGGACGAGTCGGAAGATGTCTGCATCCTCTGTTTCATCATCTGACAGTGGGAAGATGGCCTAACGACGCTTGCTGGCCACCGACCGCTTGCCAGCAGCCCTGGCTGTTGCCTCCTCCCCAACCCCGAGTACGGCCCAGTCGACGTCTTTGACCCTAGCGCTTGTCTGGCGGTTGGGCTAGCAACTTGCGGCCAATCCACACTAGGGGGTGGAGACACGAACACTACTACTCTGTCACGACCATTACTCTGGGAAACATAAAGGCGACAACACAGTAAGTTTTTGTTACAACATAACTCTACGGGTATAAGGCAGCATAATTTACCTTTAGGGAGGTCGGGCCAGCTTGAAGGCATGCTCGATGTCGCTCAACCTGACATAATTTGGATCAGCTAAGTTGAATATCTCTCCAATCCTGGCTTTGACTTCTATCTTGTCAAGCACCTCTTGCCTGGTCCTAGTTAGGTCTACGCTACCTTAGTACTCATAGCTAGGATGTACCCTCCTCTGGCAAGGCTGGATCCTTTGGCTGATAAAGTTCTCGACCATGCTTGAACCATCCAGATTCTTCCATGGGATCATCTCAAGAAGTTCTGAGATCTGCTCCAAGTGCTCGGGCTTCTCCGACCAGCTGTTCTTCTTCTCCTGAATGAACCCCACATCGCACAATGTGATTGTGTTCGGCTCCTCGTGGATGTAGAACCACTTCTTGTACCAGTCATCCAAAGATGTGTTCCAAGGGCAGTGTAGGTACTGGGCCTTCATCCCATCACGTAGATTGAGGTACACACCTTCGGCTATCTTCGAGCTGCCGCTTCCTTTCTTCCGCAGATAGAAAAGATGGCGAAAGAAGTCGAAATGGGGCTAGAAGCCACCATATGCTTCGCAAAGATGGATGAAGGTGGAGACAAAAAGAATCGAGTTGGGATGCAGATTGCAAATCCCAATCTCATAATACAAACAGAGCCCTTGAAGGAAAGGGTGCACTAGAACCCCAAAACCCTGCTTGAAGAAATCTTCAAAAACCACAATCTCACCTGGTTGTGGATCAGGGTACCCTTCTCCTTTCGGCATGCGCCATCCTACGAGTGCCTTGTTGTGGAGTACTCCCATGGTGATGAGGTCTTCGATGGTCTGCTCGTTGCTTCTTGACTTCCACCACTCCTTCGCCATGACTTTGGCTTTCTTCTGAGTGTCACTCTTTGCCATGAATCCACCCTTGTTGATGGAGGTGGATATGGTGGAGGGGTGATTGTTGATGATTTCGGAGGTATTAGGGTTGGCAAGAGGAAGAAGAAGGTTGCGGCGGTGAATGGTAATGGGGATCGATAAAAAGTAACTTACCAGTTCTATATTATAAATAACCAAGAGTTCCACCGTTTCGTCCGCCCAAGATTCTTGGGAGACGTGCGCACACGTCGTAGACGGTTGTTTTCATAGCCTTGAGATCTACGCCAATAAACGCGCCCCTTCGTTACCAGTGTACGCGCCTCTTCATTGCTAGTGTGAGAGGGCCCACACTGACGCACCTCCTTACAGGTGCCAAGCGACTATTTGCTTGAAAGGGCAAGAAGGCAGTATGACGTGCTATACCTGTCTGCTTTTTTTGACCAGACGTGTTAGATTGGACTTGATAGAGTAAGAAGATAAATAAATACACCAAATAATAGTACAAGCAGCATTCGTTTCTTTGTTGCATGTCTCATGCTTGGGGACTGCCCAGACCACTGTTGTGCTCGGGGAATGCTCCGACCACTACCACGCTCGGGGACTGCCCAGACCACTGCCGTGCTCGGGGACTGCTCTGACCACTGCCGTGCTCGAGGACTGCTCCGACCACTACCACGCTCAGGGACTGCTATGACCATTACCGTGCTTGGAGACTGCCTAGACCACTACCGTGCTCGGGGACTGCTCCGACCACTGCCGTGCTCAGGGACTGCTCTGACCACTACCATGCTCGGGGACTGTCCCGACCACTGCTCGAAGACCGCTCTCTTTGGCTACATATGATTTGTAATCACATAGAGTTGAGAGACATTTATTTAGACCTTGCTACAAGGCTCATACTTCGCCTTCCAGCAAGCTCAGGGACTACATCGGTACGATGCACCTGCCGGTGCATCTTGTATTGATTGTATGACGATTGGATTCTTAACTCTAGTGAAAATTCTTTTGAGACCCTGGCACCACGTGCCTGCGTCACCTACTACCAGGCTTGGGGACTAAGTGGGCACACTTCACCTTGTGGTGAATGTGTTTATTTAATCGACCCCTATGCTTTGACTGATTGTTAGAATTGCTATTGTGATCAGGAACTATCCCGACCACTACTCGGTGACCGCTCTCCTCGGCTACATGTGATTTGTACTCACATATAGTTGAAAGACATTTATTTAGACCTTGCTACAAGGCTCATACTTCACCTTCCAGCAAGCTCGGGGACTACATCGGTACGATGCACCTATCGGTGTATCTCGTATCGCCTATACGACGATTGGGTTCTCAACTTAACTGGGAATTCTTTTTGGACCCTGGCACCACGTGCCTACATCACCTACTACCAGGCTCGGGGACTAAGTGGGCACACTTCACCTTGCGGTGAATGTGTTTGTTTTTTGACCCCTACGCCTCTGATGATCACGGACGCTACGCTTCAAGACGCACTTACATTTCTTTTTAGAAATACAAGTGGGCACACTTCCCAGGATAGAAATCTTTTTCTTTTTTCTTAAGAGCACCACACATTCTTTGGACAACCTACTTCTCCGGTTGAATACGGTGGTCAGAGATGTCAAGAACTCAAGCCTCAATGTTCGGAGAAGGTTAAAATGGCGTGTCGCAGCATAATACATGGTGCTCGGGGACTAGCTATGGGGGTATTAACCCCTATACCCTTACGGCTAGGCTTGGGCTGGCCCAGATCAGAGGGTTCGGTCCACCAAAAGATGACGCGTGGCCCGGCCAACCTGTTCGGAGTCCCACGTAAGGAGTCAAGACAGATTTGGCAATCAAGCAAGATCCTGGTTGGTTAGAATAGGAATCCTTATCCGGCCACCTATGGCAATTGTAACTGGCTAGGATTAGTTTTCAGATCTATAACCCTGCCTCTCGGACTATATAAGGCGCGCAGGGGACCCCTCTAAAAAACATCTCTCATTGACAAACAGCAATATAATCAGACGCAGGACGTAGGTATTACGCCTTCTTGGCGGCCGAACCTGGATAAAACTTCGTGTCTGTCTTGCATCACCGTCTTGTTTGAGACTTATGCATCTGTCTGCCAACAATCTACTACCTTGGGCATACCCCTAGGTAGACTACCGACCATATTTCGTCGACCATACCCCAAAAAAGGCAAGGCAGCCATTGCTCCTCACAAGACTAGTTTTGTGAAGAACAATGGTCGGTTTTGCAATAGTTGCAAGCAAGTGGGTCATAACGAGCAAGAATGCAACAACATGACCAAAAATGCTAATGTATCCTCCATAAAGCTTGATTCAAGCTATATGCTTACTAAGGGTACAAATGGTGTGAAGGCTAAGTTCATTGGTAAACCATGGATGGGCTCAAAGAAGAAAGCCATTTGGGTAACAAAGAGCTTAGTGACTAACCTTTAAGGACCTAAGCAAGTTTGGGTACCTAAAAAGAATTGATCTTCTTTTGTAGGTCAATTATAAAGCCGGAGGAAGGCATTGGGTTCTTGATAGTGGGTGCACTCAACACATGATCGGTGATGCAAGAATGTTCAACTCAATCAACACCAATGGCAATGATGGTTATGATAGTATCACATTTGGTGACAATGGCAAAGACAAGGTCAAAGGGCTTGGTAAGATTGTAATATCAAATGACATGAGTATATCCAATGTGTTGTTAGTAGAGATCTTGAACTTTAATTTGCTATCTGTGGCACAATTGTGTGATCTTGGATTCAAATGCATATTTGGGGTAGGTGATGTAGAAATCATAAGTGTAGATGGCTCTAATTTGATCTTCAAAGGTTTTAGATATGAGAATCTATACTTGGTTGATTTCAATGCTAGTGAAGCCAGATTATCTACATGCTTGTTCACTAAGTCTAGCATGGGTTGATTATGGCATAGAAGGCTTGGTCATGTTGGAATGAAACAATTGAATAGATTGGTTAAGCATGACTTAGTTAAAGGATGTTATGTTTGAAAAGGATAAGCTTTGTAGCTCTTGTCAAGCCAGCAAACAAGTTGGAAACACCAATCGTAAGAAAAGAATGATGAGCACTAGCAAAGCATTTGAGTTATTGCACATGGATTTGTTTGGGCCAACACAATACACTAGTATCGGTGGAAATAAATATAGCTTTGTGATAGTAGATGACTACACTAGATACACATGGGTATTCTTTCTAGTGGACAAAAGTGATGTGTTTGCAATATTCAAATAATTTGTCAAGGGCATTCACAATGAGTTTGAAACAACCATCAAGAGAGTTAGAAGTGACATTGGTAGTGAGTTCAAGAACACTAGAATTGATGAGTTGTGCGATGAATTTGGAATTAGACATCAATTCTCGGCCAAGTACACACCTCAATCAAATGGCCTTGTTGAGAGAAAGAATAGAACACTCATTGATATGGCAAGGTCTATGCTTAGTGAGTACAATGTGAGTCAATCTTTATGGGCCGAAGCTATCAACATGGCTTGCTATTATAGCAACCGCCTCTATTGTCACTGATTGAAAGAGAAGACACCATATGAGCTCTTGAATGGTAGAAAGCCAAACATTGCAAATTTTTGGGTTTTTGGTTGCAAATGCTATATCTTGAAGAAAGGCACAAGATTGGGCAAGTTTGACAAGAAATGTGATGAAGGATTCCTACTTGGATATTCAACTACAAGCAAAGCATATAGAGTTTGGAATTTGGATAGTGGTACTCTTGAGGAAGTTCATGATGTTGAATTTGATAAAACCAAGGGTTCACAAGTAGAGAATGAGAACTTGGAAGATGTTAGAGGCATTCAACTTTCAAATGCCATGAAGAACATTGATATTGGTGAACTAAGGCCTAGGCAAGTGAATGATGATGAAGATAATCAAGTGCAAGTGCTCTCTAACTCAAATGTGCAAGATGATACAAATCAAGTTAGTGCAAGTGGCTCTCATGACAATGAACAAGATGAAGTGGCTAGTACATCATCTCAACCCAATGATCAAGCAAGTGCAAGCAACCAAGTTCCAATCCTCCAACCAACCAATATTGCAAGAGATCATCCATTGGACACTATCATTGGTGATATTTCAAGAGGTGCACAAATAAAATCAAGATTGGCATCATTTTGTGAACACTTCTCATTCGTGTCATCCATTGAACCAAAGAAGATAGATGAAGCATTGAAGGATGTTGATTGGGTGAATGCTATGCATGAAGAATTGAATAACTTCACAAGAAATCAAGTATGGGAGTTGGTAGAAAGACCAAAGGGACACAATGTGATTGGAACCAAATGGGTCTTTAGAAACAAGCAAGATCAAGATGGGATAGTAGTAAGGAACAAAGCAAGATTAGTAGCACAAGGCTATACACAAGTTGAAGGTCTTGACTTTGGAGAAACATATGCCCCGGTTGCTAGATTGGAAGCAATAAGAATCTTGCTAACCTATGCTTGTGCCTACAACATCAAGCTCTATCAAATGGATGTTAAGAGTGCATTTCTCAATGGCTATATCAATGAATAAGTATATGTTGAGCAACTTCCCAGTTTTGAAGATGACAAGAAGCCCACCCATGTGTACAAGTTGAAGAAAGCATTGTATGGCTTAAAGAAAGCACCTAGAGCATGGTATGAAAGATTGAGGGACTTCCTAATCTCTAAAAGGTTCACAATGGGCAAGGTTGACACCACTCTTTTCATCAAGAAGATTGGAAAAGATCTATTTGTATTGCAAATATATGTTGATGACATCATATTTGGATCAACCAATCAAGATTTTTGTGAAGAGTTTGGAAAGATGATGGCTAATGAGTTTGAGATGTCCATGATTGGAGAATTGAGTTACTTCCTTGGTCTTCAAATCAAGCAATTGAAAAATGGTACATTTGTGAGTCAAGGCAAGTACATCAAGGACATGATCAAGAAGTTTGGCATGAGTGATAGCAAAGTCATTAGCACACCAATGGAAACAAATAGTAACTTGGATAGTGATGCAAGTGGCAATATGGTGGATTAAAAATTATATCGGTCTATGATTGGAAGCCTACTCTATGTGACCGCATCAAGAATGGATGTCATGTTTAGTGTATGCATGTGTGCAAGATTTCAAGCCTCACCAAGAGAAAGTCATTTGAAGGCTACAAAGAGGATATTGAGGTACTTGAAGCATACACCAAATGTTGGTTTGTGGTATCCCAATGGATCAAAGTTTGAGCTTGTTGGTTACTCCAACTCAGACTATGCGGGATGCAAGGTTGAAAGGAAGAGTACCTCGGGCACATGTCAATTGTTGGAAAGATTACTTGTTTCATGGTCATCAAAGAAGCAAAATAGTGTTGCATTATCAACCGCCGAAGCCGAATACATATCCGCCGGTAGTTGTTGTGCACAAGTACTTTGGATGAAGGCCACTTTGAGTGACTTTGGAATCAAGTTCAAAAAGGTGCCATTGCTATGTGACAATGAGAGTGCAATCAAGTTGACCAACAATCCGGTTCAACATGCAAGAATAAAGCACATTGATGTCCGCCACCATTTCATAAGAGATCACCAACAAAAAGGGGACATTTGCATTGAGATTGTAGGCACCGAAGATCAACTTGCCGACATATTCACCAAGCCATTGGATGAGAAAAGGTTTTGCAAGCTAAGGAATGAGTTGAACATATTGGATTTCTGAAATATGTGTTGATGCACCCCCACTTATATGACATGCCTCTCCTTTGAGCAATCTAAGGTAAAAGTTGATTGGCATGGCATACATCCTTGCTAAGGACTTGTTTAGTGCATCTAGACATCTTTCATATTTAATAGGCTCATTCATGAAAATCAAATGAATTTGATGATTGCATGGTACCACTATTGCTTCTATGCTTATTTTGATCTAATGGTAGCATATGACATGTTTGCGGGCTTGTAAACCTAGTGTTTGATCTCGAAAATGAGCTCTAAGTGTTTAACTCGACATGGTACAAGATAACCCTTATTTGGAGGTGTGAATAAGCTTGTCCTTAGATCAAACCGAGTGAAATATCTTTGATAAATGATCTAGATTGGACTAAATTTGGGAATATGATCCTCACCCCATTGATTGACATTGATAATATTAATCTATCTACTTTTTGAACCCTTGTGGTCATTGATGACAAAGGGGGAGAGAAACAAAGATATAAGTGATAGGGGGGAGAAAAGACAAAAAAATATATTAGTGTACTAAGTTGGTGAAAAGACATCAAAGGGGGAGAGATAACAAAGGAAAGGAATCAATTAAACCTTTGAGCACACAAGTAGAGGGAGCAAGCTCATTAACTTGTATGGTGCACTTGAATGTGCATTTCATATATTTGCTTGCATGGCATAAGTTTTGAATTTCAACATCCATGCTTGTGTGGCGTATGCTAGTTGTAAGATTGAATGATGAAATGAAATCACTAGATAACTTTCATTTTCAAGTAAGTTTTTACAAATGGTATCTTTTCAAAGTATGTTTCCAAGGGGTATAGAACTAACCATGGTGCTAAGGATGGTATAATGGTGCATTTCGATTGGTATCACGCTTCAAAGGTCCATCTTTTATACCTTAGCATCATTTGGTAGACATTGTCTCCTATAATTCCTATCTAAGCATATGTGCAAGCTACAATCCAAACTCTTAGCACATATGTAGGGGGAGCAATTGCTACCATATGGAGTTCATGAAACTTGTCCATATCCTTTTATACATGGTAAATATGCTTGGGCAAGCAACATGGATTCAATTAAATTTTAATTCATATATTTGTATAAGGGTTGTCATCAATTACCAAAAAGGGGGAGATTGAAAGCTCTAGTTTGGTTTTGGTGAATTGATGAAACCCTAAAGTGCTAACCTAGTTTATCAAGTGATCATGAGATAGGTAGCACATTCCAAGTGGTGAAGCAAATGAAGATCATGACATGAAGATGGCGACACCATGATGATGATCAAGTGCTTGGACGTGGAAAGAAGAAAGAGAAAAACAAAAAGCTCAAGGCAAAGGTATAAATTGTAGGAGCTATTTTGTTTTAGTGATCAAGACACTTAGAGAGTGTGATCACATTTAGGTTTGATAGCCATACTATTAAGAGGGGTGAAACTCGTATCGAAATGCGGTTATCAAAGTGCCACTAGATGCTCTAATTCATTGCATATGCATTTAGGATCTAGTGGAATGCTAACACCCTTGAAAATGTTTGTGAAAATATGCTAACACATATGCACAAGGTGATACACTTGGTGGTTGGCACATTTGAGCAAGGGTGAAGAAGTTAGAGGTGAAAAGGAGTTAGTCTCGTTGGTAACAAGGTGACCGGACGCTGGTCTCTGATGAACCGGTGCGTTCGGTCAGTTGTAACAGTGAAGACACTGGCGTCGGTCAATCGACCGAACACTGGGTCAAGGACTGACTGGACGCTAAGGTCTAGGGTCTGGTCCTATTATCAAACAACGTAGAAGAAAGTCACTGAGTGACTGGATGCTGTCAGGGTTCGGTCAAGTATGACCAGACGCGTCCGGTCGAAGAAAATCGTTTCTGGAACCTTACTAGAAATGACCAGATGCTAGAGGCTGAGCGTCCGATCAGTTTGTGTGCAGTGTCCGGTCAACAGATGACCATTGAAATCTGATGAACAGTATTTGAAGCAGGGGACACGTGGCGTGAATCACATGACCGGACGCTGAGGGCCAACGTCTGGTCGATCGGACCGGAGCGTCCGGTCACCCCACGTTGTGCCCAGTGAAGGGGTACAACGGTTCTATTTCATAGGGGCTTCTATTTAAGCCCCATGGCCGGTTGAAGCTCACACCTTTGGCCATTTTCATTGACATAGCAACCTTGTGATCTTAGCCAAAGCCCTCCCACTCATCTCCATTATTGATTCATTATCTTTGTGAGATTGGGAGAGAATCCAAGTGCATTGCTTGAGTGTTTGCATCTAGAGGAACTTGGTGTTTGTGTTTCGCTGTGGGTCTCACTTGTTACTCTTGGTGGTTGCCACCACCTAGATGGCTTGGAGCAGCGAGGATCATTGAGCGGAGGGTGGTGATTGTCTCTGGCTCTGATCGTGGTGATTGTGAGGGGTTCTTGACCTTTCCCCGGTGGAGAGCCAAAAGGTACTCTAGTGGATTGCTCATGACTTGTGTGATCCTCATCTTGTGTTGGTTGTGCGGCACCCTATTGAGGGTTTGGCGTGTGAAGCCAATTAGCGCGTGAACCTCCAAGTGAGTGAATCGCCACAATGAGGACTAGCTTGCCGACAAGCAAGTGAACCTCGGTAAAAAATCATTGTGTTCATCATTGATTTCGAGGTGATTGGTCTTCATTGTTATTCATCCTTGTGATTGATTAGTTCCTTCATCTACGTGGTGGTCTAATCTTCTTGATCACTCTCTTTACATTACCACAAACTAGTTGTCAAGCTCTTTAGTGTAACTAGTTGTGAGAGCTTTGTTGCTTGGTTTGTGTGGCTCTTTAGTTAGCCTTTGAGAGCACGCTAACATAGGGTAGTGTCATAGCTATTGTGTGAATAGACACTATCTAAACTAGAATTGTGATAGGTGGCTTGCATTTTGAGTAGGCTAACGCAACACTTGCTTTGCCTCATAATTGTCTAACCGGTTTGTTAAGTGTTGTTGTAGAAATTTTTAATAGGCTATTCACCCCTCTCTAGCTATTAGGACCTTTCAGTGTTCTTCCGTGAGATCATGCTCTCGGCGCCGCCTGACGCCGCCGGCCACAAGTGCGCGGCCATGGCCATGATTGGGTACTCCATGGAGGTCGCGTTCTGCCAGGTTGGAGTCAACAGCGCATGGACACTGCTCGACACCAAACTGGAGTTCTCCGTGGGGTCCATCATCCACTGCCAAGACAAGTTCTTGGTGATCGACTGCACTAGAGAAATCTCTATCTGCAGCAGCAATGCCACCGGCGCTACTCCAATCGTGATGTTGCTGCCATCGCTATCGCCACCTACAGGGCTCTACCACCACAGCTACCTATAATCAAATGGTGAGCTGCACATTGTGGGTGCCATGGTGAGCACGTTCCACAAGACATAGAGCTTCACCTATAGCAGCGCGATCTATAAGTGCAACCTCCATGACTGTATGCCGGAGTGGTCCAGGGTGAGGGACATCAGTGATTAGACACTGTTCGTGTCTAAATATTTCAATGAAAGCTTTAGTGGAACAAGTGTATCCAAGTACAAGGAGAACAAAATCTACATGTCTGAGCCATTGTATGGGGATCCATATGACTTGGTCCATCAACTGGAGATCGTTGATATTGCTACTAGCGCATCTGAAGTGAAGCCTGTCTAGGAAAAGATGCAGGGTTCCGAGGCTCTAGGTTTGATTTGACCCAATCTCTAGAAGCTCTAGAGTTTGTAAGCCCGCGACGCCGCGCACTCCGTGACTGTGTTAAATTCATAAACTTTACTTTTTGGATTAAATGTCACTTTAACGTTGGTATTTAATTTAACAGTATTATTATCTTATCGTGCAATCCGTGTGTTTTTAGTATAAATTGTTAGTTATCCCATAGCAACGCACGGGCACGTTACCTAGTCAGACTATTAAATATGAGAGATGACTAGATGCACTAAACATGTCCTTAGCAAGGATGTATGCTATGCCAATCAACTTTTACCTTGGATTGCTCAAAGGAGAGGCATGTCATATGAGTGGGGGCGGGGTGCATCAACACATATTTGAGAAATCCAACATGTTCAACTCATTCCTTAGCATGCAAAACCTTTTCACATCCAATGGCTTGGTGAATATATCGGCAAGTTGATCTTCGGTGCCTACACTCTCAATACAAATGTCCTATTTTTGTTGGTGATCTCTTATGAAATGGTGGCGAACATCAATGTGCTTTGTTCCTGCATGTTGAACCAGATTGTTGGTCAACTTAATTACACTCTCATTGTCACATAGCAATGGCACTTTCTTGAACTTAATTCCAAAGTCACTCAAAGTGGCCTTCATCCAAAGTACTTGTGCATAACAACTACCGGCGGATATGTATTCGGCTTCGGTGGTTGATAATGCAACACTATTTTACTTATTTGATGACCATGAAACAAGTGATCTTCTCAACAATTGACATGTGTCTGAGGTGCTCTTCCTTTGAACCTTGCATCCGGCATAATTCGAGCCGGAGTAACCAACTAGCTCAAACTTTGCTCCTTTGGAAAACCACAAACCAACATTTTGTGTATGCTTCAAGTACCTCAATATTCTCTTTGTAGCCTTCAAATGACTTTCTCTTAATGAGGCTTGAAATCTTGCACACATGTATATACTAAATATGACATCCGGGCTTGATGCGGTCACATAGAGTAGGCTTCCAATCATAGACCGATACAATTTTTGATCCACCATATTACCACTTGCATCACTATCCAAGTTGACATTTGTTCCCATTGGTGTACTAATGGCTTTGCTATCACTCATGCCAAACTTCTTGATCATGTCCTTGATATACTTGCCTTGACTCACAAATATACCATTCTTCAATTGCTTGATTTGAAGACCAAGGAAGTAACTTAATTCTCCAATCATGAACATCTCAAACTCATTAGCCATCATCTTTTCAAATTCTTCACAAAAGTATTAATTGGTTGATCCAAATATGATGTCATCAACATAGATTTGCAACACAAACAAATCTTTTCCAATCTTCTTGATGAAAAGAGTGGTGTCAACCTTACCCACCATGAACCCTTTAGTGAGTAGGAAGTCCCTCAATCTCTCATATCATGCTCTAGGTGCTTGCTTCAAGCCATATAATGCCTTCTTCAACTTATACACATGGTCAGGCTTCTTGTCATCTTCAAAACGGAGAGGTTGCTCAACATATACTTCTTTATTGATATAACCATTGGAAAATGCACTCTTAACATCCATTTGATAGAGCTTAATGTTGTGGGCACAAGCATAGGCTAGCAAGATTCTAATTGCTTCTAGTTTAGCAACCATGGCATATGTTTCTCCAAAGTCAAGACCTTCAACTTGTGTATAGCCTTGTGCTACCAATCCTACTTTGTTACTTACTACTATCCCATCTTGATCTTGCTTGTTTCTAAAGACCCATTTGGTTCCAATCACATTGTGTCCCTTTGGTCTCTCTACTAATTCCCATACTTGATTTCTTGTGAAGTTATTCAATTCTTCATGCATAGCATTCATCCAATCAACATCCTTCAATGCTTCATCTATCTTCTTTGGTTCAATAGATGACACAAATGAGAAGTGCTCACAAAATGAAGCCAATCTTGATCTAGTTTGCACACCTCTTAAAATATCACCAATGATAGTTTCCAATAGATGATCCCTTGCAATATTGGTTGGTTGGAGTATTGGAACTTGATTGCTTGCACTTGCTTGATCATTGGGTTGAGATGATGTACTAGCCACTTGATCTTGTTCATTATCATGAGAGCCACTTGTACAAGCTTGATTTGTATCATCTTACACATTTGAGTTAGAGAGCACTTGTACTTGATCATCTTCATCATCGTTCACTTGCCTAGGCCTCAATTCACCAACATCCATGTTCTTTATGGCATTTGAAAGTTGAATGCCTCTAACATTTTCCAAATTCTCATTCTCTTCTTGTGAACCCTTGGTTTCATCAAATTCAACATCATGAACTTTCTCAAGAGTACCACTATCCAAATTCCAAACTCTTTATGCTTTGCTTGTAGTTGAGTATCCAAGTAGAAATCCTTCATCACATTTCTTGTCAAACTTGCCCAATCTAGTGTCTTTCTTCAAGATATAGCATTTGCAACCAAAGACCCAAAAATATGCAATATTGGGCTTTCTACCATTTAAGAGCTCATATGGTGTCTTCTCTTTCAATGGGTGACAATATAGGCGGTTGCTACAATAGCAAGTCGTGTTGATAGCTTCGGCCCAAAAAGATTGACTTACATTGTACTCACTAAGCATAGACCTTGCCATATCAATGAGTGTTCTTTTTTTCTCTCAACAAGGCCATTTGATTGTGGAGTGTACTTGGCCGAGAATTGATGTCTAATTCTAAATTCATCACACAACTCATCAATTCTAGTGTTCTTAAACTCGCTACCATTATCACTTCTAACTCTCTTGATGGTTGTTTCAAACTTATTGTGATTGCCTTTAACAAATGATTTAAATGTTATAAACACATCACTTTTGTCCACTAGAAAGAACACCTAAGTGTATCTAGTATAATCATCCACTATCACAAAACCATATTTGTTTCCACCAATTCTAGTGTATTGTGTTGGCCCAAACAAATCCATATGCAATAACTCAAATGGTTTACTAGTGCTCATCATGCTTTTCTTAGGATGGGTGTTTCCAACTTGTTTGCTGGCTTGATAAGAGCTACAAAGCTTATCCTTCTCAAACACAACATCTTTCAAGCCTCTAACCAAGTCAAGCTTAACCAATCTATTCAATTATTTCATTCCAACATGACCAAGCCTTCTATGCCATAACCAACCCATGCTAGACTTAGTGAACAAACATGTAGATAATTTAGCTTCACTAGCATTAAAATCAACCAAGTATAGATTCTCATATCTAAAGCCTTTGAAGATCAAGTTAGAGCCATCTACACTTATGATCTCTACACAATCTACCCTAAATATGCATTTGAATCCAAGATCACATAATTGAGCCACGGATAGCAAATTGAAGTTCAAGCTCTCTACTAGCAACACATTGGATATGCTCATGTCATTGGATATTGTAATCTTACCAAGCCCTTTGACCTTGCCTTTGCCATTGTCACCAAATGTGATACTATCATAACCATCATTGTCATTGGTATTGATTGAGTTGAACATTCTTGCATCACCGGTCATGTGTTGAGTGCATCCACTATCAAGAAACCAATGCCTTCTCCAAATTTGTAATTGACCTACAAAAGAAGATCAATTCTTTTTAGGTACCCAAACTTGCTTGGGTCCTTGAAGGTTAGTCACTAAGCTCTTTGGTACCCAAATGACTTTCTTCTTTGAGCCCATCCATGGTTTACCAATAAACTTAGCCTTCACACTATTTGCACCCTTGGTAAGCATGTAGAAAGAATCAAGCTTAATAGAGGATACATTAGCATTTTTGCTTTTGTTCTTACATTCATGCTCTTTATGACTAACTTGCTTACAACTAGTGCAAAACCATCCATTGTTCTTCACAAAACTAGTCTTGTGAGGAGCAAAGGCCGCCTTTCCTTTCTTGGGGATATAGCCCAATCCCTCTTTGTAGAGAGAAGCTCTTTGGCTACCCAAGCACATAAGCAAGCGGTCCTCACCACTATAGACCTTAGCCAAGGTGTGAGTGAGCTTATTAACCTCCTTCTTGAGGGTCTCATTCTCAACCATTAGTGAGGCATCACAAGTGAAACCAACACTACTAGATGAGGTAGAAGTAGAAGTACTACAAGAAGGGTTAGCGGGAGCAACAATGATAGGCATAGATAATGATTCATCAATTATATCATAAGTTGACCCTATATTGCAAGTCTCAACATGCTTCTTCTTATTTTGTTCATTAAGCAAAGAAGAATGAGCTTTTTCAAGCTTCTTGTGAGGCTTGCCAAGCTTCTCATGGGCTTCCTCTAGCCTCTCATGAGTTGCTTTGAGCTCATTAAGTGCTTGCTTAAGGGCTTTTATCTCCTTATTCAAGCTCTTGCATTCCCTTCTCTTAATGTCAAAGTGTTCTTTAGCATCTTCTAGCATGTCAAATAATTCATCTTTAGTGGGTTCATCATCATCATTATCACTATCATTTTCATTATCATGTTCCTCATCACTTCTATCATCATAAGTTTGTACCTTAGTGACCTTAGCCATGAAGCATGATGGAGTGTCGAAGAGAGAAGGCTTCTCATTTATAGCAATGCTTGCAAGTGCCTTCTTCTTTGTGGTCTTGTCATCATCACTATCATCATCATCACTTGAGGAAGCATCACTATCCTAAGTGACCACATATGAACCACCCTTCTTCTTCTTGAAGGTCATCTTATCCTTCTTCTCTTTCTTTTCCTTCTTGTCCTTCTTCTTGTTCTTCTTGTCATCATCTTTGTCACTATTATATGGGCATTGAGCAACAAGATGATCTTTGCTTCCACAATTGAAGCACCTTCTTGACTCTTCTTTGTTCTTGGATGAAGATTTTTTCCTTCTAGCACGGTAGCCCTTCTTCATCATGAACTTGCCAAATCTCTTGACAAAGAGAGCCATCTTCTCATCATCATCATCATCTCATGAGCCATCATCTTCACTTGATGTATCTTGCTTTGCCTTGCCCTTGGATGATGTGGCCTTGAATGCCACGCTCTTCTTCTTCTCATCCTTCTCATCTTTCTTCTCCTTCTTTTCTTCCTTCTCATCATCATCTCTATATGTGTCATCGGTCATTATATCTCCCAACACTTGGTTTGGTGTCATGGTGTCTAAACCACTCCTCACTAGAATAGTGACCAATGTGCCAAATCTTGAAGGCAAACATCTCAAGAACTTGTGGGAAAAGTCCTTGTCCTTCACCTCTTCTCCAAGTGTTTTGAGATTATTGACAAGCACTTGAAGCCTATAGAACATCTCCGGCACACTCTCATCCTCCTTCATCTTGAAGCTTGTAAACATCTCTTTGAGAATATATGCCTTTGCACCCTTCATGGCTTGAGTGCCCTCAAATAATTCCTCCAATTTCTTCCATGCCTCATGAGCTCTCTTAATGTTCTTGATTTGCTCAAAAGTTCTCTCATCTAAAGCATCATGGATGGCACTAAGAGCAATGTCATTATTTTGGAGTAACATTTCTTCGGCGGCGGTGGGAGCCTCTTCATCTTCAATCTCAATCTTTGTCTCTACCACCTTCTAAACCTTTCTATTGATTGACTTGATATAAGTTGTCATCTTGGCTTTCCACTAGGGATAATTTGAGCCATCAAATTAGGGTGGCTTCTTGGTGTTGTTGATTTGAGTCATTTTTACAACGAAGGTTGTTAAGCCTCAAATCACGGTAACCTGGCCCTGATACCACTTGAAAGGTCCTAATGGCTAGAGGGGGGTGAATAGCCTATTAAAAATTTCTACAACAACACTTAGCAAACTGGTTAGACAATTATGAGGTGAAGCAAGTGTTACGCTAGCCTACTAAAAATACAAGCCACCTACCACAATTCTAGTTTCTATACTTTCTAACCACACAATGGCTATGTCGCTATACTAAGTTAGTGTGCTCTTAAAGGCTAACTAAAGAGCCTGTTGACACTGTTTTTTGCACGTGTCAAAATGATCAGAGTGGGCTAATCGGCAGGAGGAAAGTTACTGTATACGCTGACAGTCGATGAAAATCAGCTTGTAAAGATGGTTGCCGATGAATGGTGGTGATCGATGGAAAGGTTGATTTAGACTCGGGCGTTGCCGATAAGGTTGGAGATGTTATTGTCGATGCCAATGAAGGAAGGCTTAAAAACTACTGCCGATGAAATAGGAAGTATGCCGATGGAAAGGAGGTCGGTGAGAATTCCATTGTAATTGAGGTGGACAGGGAAATAGATAGGAGTTGATTTCCTTTTCTATATTTGTTAGAGTATGATTCATGTAAGAGTCACGTGTTTCCTTAGATATGGACTTGGTGTCCTAGTCGTATTTGGTTATGTCTCTTTAGATCAGGGTATAAATATAGATTGAGGGGCAATGTAATATAAATCAATCAATATCAAAACCAATTTTTACTCCTATTTGCATCTACTTACTTTTCGGCGACTTCGTCAATTTGCATATTTTTTCCTTTTTACGAGTTCTCATTGATTCGGCGAGTTGCATCGCTTCAGTGCGACCTTCAGCAATTCTCGAGTTCCGCGTGAGTACCTCTTGGCCGTGACTTCCGGGCGTATCGCTGTTGTCAGGACCAAAGTGCTCGTATCTTCATCCTTGTCGATTAACAGGTCAAATCGACTGCCACGCTTTGGATATCGATTCGGGTATTAGCCCTTTGTGTTTGTAGATCCACTTTTGCATCAACACATCTTTTGGCACGCCTAGTGGGACAAATCAATCCGATCAATATGTTCAATCCCGAGATCGATTTAGGGAACATTATCGCGGTATCAGAAGAATATCTTAAGGAAGAGCAGAGGCAGGCTATGGAAAAGGCTGTAGAAGAATACAGGCAGCTTTGTCTGAAATCGTTTAGCCTGAACAAGAGTGGACAAGTCATCTAGAAGTAAGATTTGTCGTTGCCTCGGCAGGTTACCTTTGACTCCAATCCTGGTAAACTTCAAGAGATGGTTAATTCTGTAGTAAATCATGCTTTGATTAATCATTCCAATGTGCTGTCCAATACTGTTTATAATGCTGTGGTTCAAACTCTCAAAGAAGGACAAGCGTCACCGTATTATGTTGGGCCTGCCTATCACCAACTAGAGCCAGCATTTGTCAATACTCCATCGGCTCCCTCGGCCGTTGTGGGTACAGAAGTTACTTCTCCTCTAGTATCGGCAGACATACCTAATATTCAATCTACACCGATACGATCAGATCCGGTACTACCAGGAGGACGAGTTCAGCTTAATACAGATCTATCGACATCAGCTATGTCAGGCCCTATGTCTTAGAATAGCCAGATTCCTGCTAATTGGTGGGGATATGGTATGCCTCTGGAGTCATCTGCTTTCAATCCTGGGTTACCTCAAGTGTTTGATGCAGTAGGAAAAGCTCCTATACCATCGGCTGTTTCGTCGATGGCTCAAGTGCCTCAATATGCCACAGCAACTACTGTGCAACCAACTCCGGGAGGTTTCCAGATGCCTTTGGTTCAAACACCCAATTCAAGTCCATCGGTAAGCTTACTGCCGATGTAGTAGAAAGCCCCTACTATGAGTCAAACTAGGGTTCAGTTCATGCCTCAAGCTGGTTATAATTATCCAACAATGTCAGCAAATTACCAGCCATCGGTAAGTTTTGTACCGATGAGTTCTAATAATGGTTGGTCAGGACAGTTACCTGTTGAACATACAGTTCAGCAAAATCAGCAGGTTGCAGGGATTCAACAAGGTCATATGCAAGTTGGTTTCCAGAATCAAGCATCGGCAGCTCAGCCGATGAATCCTTTCCAACAGGTTAATGGACCACAAGTAACGGTAAATATGCGGATTGCTGGAGATCGTGGGCCACAAAGATATGTGGAGGGATATCAGCAGGCACCTCCTATAGAAATTTAGCCAGTTTGTCAGTAGGAGGCTGATGCTTTTTGGGCCGATAAGATAGCAGAAATTATGAAGGATCAGTTTGGGATAAAGCCCAAGGTCAATACTTATTCTTATCGGACTCCATACCCTCCTGCATATGATTTAATTTCTCTCCCAAATCGGTACAAGGTACCAGATTTCACTAAATTCTCTAGGCAAGATGATACATCAACAATAGAACATGTCAATCGCTTCATTATTCAATGTGGAGAGGCAGCTAGCAGAGATGAATTAAGAGTTTGATTATTTTCAGCATCTTTGTCTGGATCGGCATTTACATGGTTCATTTCATTACCACCAAATTCTATTATTACTTGGGTTGATCTAGAAAAATAATTTCATAAGTATTTCTTTGCTGGAATCCATGAAAAGAAGCTTACCGATTTAGTAAAATTGACATAGCGTAATGATGAATCGGTAGAAAGCTTTGTGCAAAGGCTACGAGATGTAAAAAATAAGTGCTATAGTCTGGTGCTGGATGATTGGTAGCTTGCCGATCTGGCTTTCCAAGGGTTATTGCCACATCTTAAAGACAGATATGCTTCTCAGGAGTTTGAAAGCCTCAGTCATCTTGTGCAAAGGATCTCTGATCAAGATACTAGGGTTTTTGAACCTAAAAAGAATTGGAGTAAAAAAGTATCATTTGTTGAAGAAGTAGGAGATTCTGATTCTGATGAAGAACCAGTTATCGGCTTAGCTGAGTGGGTTAAGAATAAAACGCCGATATCTTGTCCCTTTGGTCAAAAAGAGCCAGAAAAGTTTACCTTTGATATCACCAAGGCCGACAAGATATTTGATCTTCTGCTTCAAGAGGGCCAAATTAAGCTGTCACCTAATCATGTGATCCCATCGGCAGAAGAGTTGAAGAAGATCTTATACTGCAAATGGCACAATGCAACTTCACACAGTACAAATGAGTGCAAGGTGTTCAGGCAACAGTTACAATTGGCTATTGAATCTGGGAGAATTAAGTTTGGTACTTCCAAGGCCCAGAAGCCAATGAAAATTGATCAACACCCTTTTCCAGCAAATATGTTGGAGGCCAAAGGGAAGACCAAGGTATTGACGTCAGAGGCTGCTGAGAAAAACGCATCAGTGGATCCCCAACATCGGATAACTACCAATGATGCAAAAAGTAAGGGTTTGCTGGGAGAAATTAGTAGTTCCAAAAACCCTCCTCAACCTGGCATTGTGATTACCCATCGAAGGCAGCAGGAGGGTTGGCGTCAGCGTAAGGACCAATATCGACAACAGCAAGAAAAGAGACGTCGAGAAGAATGGTATCGGCATAAAGATCATTGGAGGTGCCCGTTTTTCATCCATTGCTGGGAAGAAGGTATTAAATTGCCAACTGTTAAAAATTGCCCTGAGTGCAATGGTTATTATGGGGTCAATCGGTCAGAAAGGAGGTTTCAACCTGGCAATCAGGGTTTATTTATCAATGAGCCGATCAGAGGCAGAGCATCAGTGCATGATCGGCTGGGGGGCAGACTTAGTGTACATGAAAGGCTTGGTAAACGCGCTGGATATTTTCCAAGGAATCAAGAGGAGCTTGAGGAGATGGCAAACGCAAGAGTTCTCGATGAAGAAATATTCTACAGGGACCCTAATATACGCCGTGTAGAATCAACTAGGACCTGTTATCAGCCGGTTTGGAAAACCAAGTTTCCTCGATGGTGCCCGGAGGGTCTGACAAAGACATAGAAAAGGAGGATGCAACGAGAGCATCAGGAGGATTTATACCAAGAGGAAAATTCCTCCAATGAGAAGTCCGGTCATCAGCAGTGGTAGGTAAAACACAAAAGTAAGGGTCCATCGGCAGATGTTAATATGGTATTCATGTTGTCGATGGAGTTTTTGGCACTATCTGATAATGAGGAAGAAGTTGTTCTCTCTGATCAAGTAGCTCAGTTGACACTAGATCCAATGATGACTGTTTTTGAGAAACCTACCGATGACGAGAGACAGCATCTTAAGGCTTTGTTTGTGAAAGGCAGAGTTGATGGGTAGCCTGTATCTAAGATACTTATCGATAGAGGGGCTACGATTAATATTATGCCTTATGTGATGTATCGGAAACTTGGTAAGGGAGATCAAGACTTGACCAAAACCGATATGATGCTGAAGGATTTTGAAGGCAATGTGTCACCGGCTAAAGGGGCAGTATGCGTTGAATTGACCATCGGCAGCAAAACCTTGCCGACGACGTTCTTTGTTATTAATGGCAAGGGTGCATATAATCTGCTTCTAGGGAGGGATTGGATTCATGCTAATTATTGTGTTCCTTCTACAATGCATCAATGCCTCGTACAGTGGATTGGGGATAAGATTGAGTTTGTCCCTGGTGATTCTTCTTATATCATCACATCGGCAGAATCAGATACTTATGAGCGAACTAAATGCATATCAGGAGAAGTTTGGGAAAAAGAGTTCCTTAGAGTTGCTGATTATGAAATTCCACCAATCCAAGCAGTCGGTTCTAAGAAAGAGTTTTAATGGATAGGTTTGCCGATGATGGAAAATTAGGTCAAGGGTTCACATCGGCAGATGATTTAGTAGAAGTAGATATTAGTGATAGCGATTGGCCAAGACCTACTTTTATTAGTGCTAAGTTAGATTCCAAGTGTAAGCAGCAAATAACTGATTTGTTAAAAGAGTATAAAGATTGTTTTGCTTGGGATTATACTGAGATGCCTGGATTAGACCGATCGATAGTTGAACATCGGTTACCTATCAAATCTGGATTTTGGCCACATCAGCAGCCAGCGCGCCGATGCAACCCTAATATACTTCCTAACATTAAGGCCGAAATAACTAAATTAATTGAGGCAAAGTTTATTCGGTAGTGTCGATATGCAGAGTGGATCTCTAATGTGGTTCCTGTTTATAAGAAAAATAGAAAACTTCGTGTTTGTATTGATTTCAGGAATCTCAACAAAGCCACACCGATGGATGGCTATCCAATGCCGATTGCTGATTTGTTGATTGATGCTGCGGCCGGACATCAAATTATCAGCTTCATGGATGGTAATGCAGGTTACAATCAAATATTCATGGCTGAAGAAGATATTCCCAAGACTACTTTCAGATGTCCAGGTCATGTGGGGTTGTTTGAATGGATAGTCATGACGTTTGGTTTGAAAAATGCCGGCGCTACTTATCAAAGAGCTATGAACTTTATTTTTCATGAATACATCGGCACATTAGTGGAGATCTACATTGATGATGTAGTGATTAAGTCTGGAGATATCACAAAACATCTAGCCGATCTACGAAAGATACTGGAGTGCACAAGGAAGCATGGATTGAAGATGAATCCTAATATGGTGTATGGGCAGGTCAATTCTTGGGTTTTATGGTGCATCAACGGGGCATCGAAAATAGTAGGAAGTCTATTGATGCATTTAACAAGGTGGTTGCTCCTGCCAATAAAACTGAATTGCAATCTTTGATCGGTAAGATTAATTTCATTAGAAGATTCATATCTAATCTGTCGAGTAAGATCAAGGCTTTCAGTCCATTACTTAAATTGAAAGCCGATCAGGAATTTGTATGGGGAGCTGAGCAGCAGTTAGCCCTAGATGAAATTAAGAAATATTTAACAAATCCTCCAGTGCTAGTTCCACCTCAACACGGGAAATCTTTCAGGTTGTATTTGTCAACTGATGATACCGTTATCGGTTCAGCTCTTATTCAAGAATTTGAAGGGAAAGAACGTGTTATTTATTATTTGAGCAGAAGATTAGTGGATGCTGAGACAAGGTATTCGGCCATCGAAAAATTATGTCTGTGTTTATACTTTTCTTGTGTTAAATTAAGACATTATTTGTTATCTGCCGAATGTACGGTCATATGCAAAGACGACGTAGTCAAGTATATGCTGTCGATGCTGATATTAAGTGGTAGAATCGGTAAGTGGATTTTAGCATTATCAGAATTTGAACTACGTTACGAATCGACTAAGGCAGTTAAGGGGCAGGTTATGGCTGATTTTGTCACTCAGCATTGTAATACAGTGGACTCTCTGGAGGTTGCTCCTTGGACACTTTTCTTCGATGGGTCCACATGTGGTGAAGGAGCAGGTATCGGCATTGTGTTGATTTCACCTCAAGGAAGGAAGTATGAGTTTTCATTGCCGATTGTTGCTACATCGACAAACAATCAGGCTGAATACCAAGCCTTGATAAAAGGGTTAGAATTGCTGAAGGAGATGCGTGTCGATGCTATTGAAATCTTTGGTGATTATATGCTAGTTATAAATCAATTGGCTGGGATTTATGAATGCCGAAGTGAAGTTTTAATTTCGTATTATGAAAGATGTTTGCAATTGTTAAAAGGGTTTAGAGATTTTCGTCTTGAACATATTTCTCGACTGCATAATGAAGAGGCTAATCGACTAGCTCAGCATGCTTCAGGGTATCAGCCTATTCAGGAAGTGCTAACATCGGTAGTCGATACCGATGACTGGAGAAAGGAGATTGTCGATTATTTAAAGGATCCATATAAAAAGGTTGAAAGACGTATAAGGTTTCAAGCTACCAAGTATGTGCACCTCGATGATGAATTATATTATCGAACTATAGATGGAGTTTTACTCAAATGTGTTAGCAGTGATGAATCGAAAAGCTTGATGGGTGAAATTCATGAAGGAGTGTGTGGAGCGCATCAATCGGCTTTCAAGATGAAGTGGATGATCAGAAGGAATGGATACTATTGGCCGACTATTCTTGAAGATTGTTTTAAATATTATAAAGGATGTCAGGAGTGTCAAAAGTTTGGTAATATTCAAAGAGCGCCTGCATCGGCTATGAACCCTATAATTAAACCTTGGCCGTTCCGAGGATGGGCTATCGATCTCATCGGTCAGATTTATCCGCCATCGAGCAAAGGACATAAATTTATTCTGGTTGCTACCGATTATTTCACAAAATGGGTTGAGGCAATTCCTTTAAAAAAGGTGACATCGGCTAATATGATCGATTTTGTGAAAGAGCATATTGTTTACCGATTTGGTATTCCTCAAACTATCACTACCGATCAGGGTACTATGTTTACATCAGGAGAATTTGATGAGTTTGCTGTAGGTATGGGAATTAAAGTTTTAAATTATTCTCCATATTATGCTCAAGCTAATGGTCAGGCTGAGGCTTCTAACAAAGGGATCATCAAACTCATTAAGCACAAAATTAAAGAAAATCCTAAGAGGTGGCATACAGTATTAAATGAAGCCTTGTGGTCATATCAGATGTCATGTCATGGTGCAACCAAAGTAACGCCCTATCAGTTAGTATATGGACACGATGCAGTATTGCCTTGGGAAATTAAAACTAACTCTAGGCGAATACGTTCTCAAAATCAGCTGACAGCCGATGATTATGATACTCTTATGAAGGATGAGTTGGAAGATGTGGCGGGTCATCGGTTAAGGGCTTTAGTTAGCATCGAAGAAAATAAGAAAAGAGTAGCCAGATGGTATGACAAGAAGGTGAAGGTAAAGGAGTTTGCCGATGGTGATCTGGTCTGGAAATTGATTTTACCGATTGGGACTAAAAGTTCAAAGTTTGGAAAGTGGTCTCCTAATTGGGAAGGTCCATATCGGATAAATCAGTTTGTTCCTGGTAACGCATATATTCTAGAAACCCTCGAAGGGGTTGTGTTTCTCAGAGCATTAAATGGAAAATATTTAAAGAAATATTACCCTAGTATCTGGATGGATGCATAAAAGTATAAGTGCCGATAACAGTCCTATCGGCTAGAATTATACAAGGATGTCAATGTCTCATAAAGTGCCGATGCAATAGACAAGATTTACAAGTTTAACAAGGATTGGATAGCCAATATCGCACGCAGGCGATTCTGGTCGGCTTCCTTCATTTCTTTGATGTCTTCATCGGTAGCACCCTCCACAGGCTTGAGTTTTTTCTTCATGGCCAAGGCTTTTCGAGCCTGGATGTCTCTTTCTTGCTGAAGGGCCTTGATGGCATCGGGTAGCTAGTTTTCTTCTTGTTGGCATGAGTTAAGGCTGCCTCGACTTCTTCCAATTCAGCCAATAGAGCCATCCTCTTTGCCGATAAATCTAAGATTTTCTGCTTAAGTTCAGCGCCCAAAGTCTGCAAGTTGCCGATGCCCTTGTGCTTCTCATCGGCAATCTACTTTAGTTGTAGCATCTCTTCTTTGAGTTGAGCCTGAGTTGCTCTATCGACAATGCGTTGAGCAGCCCGATGATATTGCAGTTGGCGGCTTTCTAAATGGGCTGCTGGGAAGAGTGCTTCTTCAACATCAGCAGGGACCTGGCCACGGATTGTTTTGAAAATTGCCTTTGCGGGGTCCGAGTCATCTACCAGTTGGGCGGTATCCTGCTGTAACAAGTCCATGAGAGCTTCCAACTTGGACTTAATTTCTGCCGATATTGTTCCCAGTGCAAGGGAACAACTTGCTTCCTCTCCATCATCATCAGAAACATCAATGGCAAAGGAAAATAGGCTGTTTGGGGAGTCTTGTTCCTGAGAAAAAGAAAAAGAGGTCAGTTAAGGATAAGTATGAATATTATAAATCGACTAGGTCAATCGGCTTACCTATTTCAAGGCAATTTCCTGTACTTAGCTGGAGGAAGCAGCCTGGAGTATGCCGTGTGGAGGATCGGCTGAGCTTGCCGATGGGATATCCTCTGTGGCCTCATCAGTGGTTGGCCCTTGGGGTATGATGACCGATGGTATGTCCTATACAGGAGGATTAACTACTTGCTCAGTTGCATCGACTGATTCTTGCCGGCTTGCAGACGTTGGGGTAGATGTGGGGATCGGCATGGACTTCTATCATTTTGGCTGTGCCTCGGCATCTGTTAAGGCTTTGCGCTTTTCTTGGGCCTCAGCAACGGTTGGCTGGGGGGGCATCGGCACTTGTTGGTTGTGGAGCTTGAACATCTGGTACGCTTGCCGATGTACCCATTTGTTGCTGCAAAACAAGTGTAAGGTATGATATTTAACAGATAAAATATAAAATCAAAGGAATACCTCTGAAGGTTTGTCAGAGGTAGTGGTACTTGATGTCGGAGAAATTGCCAATGATGATCCAGCAGCGGCTCTTACACCCTGATGATTAATGTTAATACAGTCTGTGATCGGCATGAGTAGAAATAAACAGGGTTGTTACCTTGAATGCCTTGATCAGGGTTGTAGCAGCAGCCAATGGAGTGGCCCTAGCTGTAGCCAATTTGGACTTGGAGGTGATGGTCTTGGCACGGGTCTTCTGGTGAGTCAAAGCAGCTAAGGTGGGGGCATTGTAGCCGATCGGTGATATCGGGGAAACAGGCCGAAGATCGAAGGGTTTCCCACTTTTGCTCATAGATGGTGCTGGGTTGTTAACCTGTCACGAGAAAGTTAGTTACCAATATATGAAAGGAAAAAAGCAAAAGGGAGTTAAAAGAAACTTACTGCGTCATCGAGGATGGCGTATTCAGGGTCGATCATGTGCCGATATGTGTGAGCAGATGTTGCAAACAGTTGTTCCCTCCACTCTCGCCACCATTGCTTATATGATTCGGTGATGAAAGATGCTGGCGTCCAGATGGATATATCGACATCTGTAGTATCGGCATCGGGGGAAAGTCGCACTACCCTGCTCTAATCTGTTCCACAGGTGATTGTTTCTCTGGGTTTAATCACATTGGCAAAACAAAGTTTGATTGGCAGTTGCCCAAAAGCCAATTGACGGGATACTGCCGATGGATTGTAAAATTCATACGTGATATTGGTGTTTTTCCCGCTACCGAATGTGTTTACTAGGATTGCCCTAGGAGTAATGATGGCCATCATGAGTTCATTATCCTGATTCAGAGTGTCATCGGCAAAGTTGAAAAGAAGGGGGAATCTGTTTTCTTCGTCAATATAAGGTACCCAGGCCCTATGATCATGAGAAAGACCATTGTAGAAGCTTTGGAAGAATCTACCGATCTGGTCTTCATTGGCCTCTGTTCCAGGGAGGACAATTATGGCTTCACCAAAATTAAGGGGTGAGCGTGTTGCCAATTCCTCATCCCCAAGCACGTGGTCTTCAGCAATTTCTCGTGGGAATTGTTGGCCAAAGAAGTCCCATTGCAAATGTTTGTGCATATGGGCATTCAGCCACATGTTGATAAACCACCACGGGCCTCCTAAGTTGCCGATGGGTTCGCCAAGCAAAAGTTTCTAAGACACTTGATGAAGAAGATGATAAGTGGAGCTCAGAAGGTATCGGCCAAGAGGGAACCTTACACCATTGGCCAAGAGTTCAGCCGTGGGGAGAAGGCGTTGGTTGGTCCTACTGATCGACCACAGAAGATAAATTTTTCTAACCACATATTCAAGAATGTGGCATGTTCCTTCTGGTTAACTATCCCGGTCCTCTGGCATTCTTGAATATATCCCGTCCAACCGTCGATGTTGCGGGTATTCACCCTATATTCAGATTTTCTGCCATAGATGGAGCCTTCATCGGTAGTTGAAATGTCCAAGCCAGTGAGCATGTAGACATCGGCAAGTGTGGGAGTAGCTGGGCCATGTCCAAACATAAAAGTGTTTGTTGTGTCTAACCAGAAGTAAGCAGCTGCAATCATCATTGACTCGTTCTTTTGCATATCGGCAATGGATAGCCTAATGCATTGGTCTAGCTTCCATTCTACCCAGTGTACTTGCATCGACCTGTTGACCCTCAAGTACCAATCTTTCCACCCTTTGGTGGTTTGGGCCAAGATCGGAATGTATCTTTCCATAAATTCAGAGAGAAATTTTGGGCTCTAAAAGGGATTCTGTTAACCTCTGCATTAATCAAATCAGTTGGATCTGGGTTGCCCATTGGTCCTAGGCATTGGAAATGCGGCTGATCGGTTGGGATAACTAATTTGTTGCGAAGTTCCTAAGTTTAGAGGATCCGAAGAACAAAGAAAAAGAGAAAACATTACCAACTGTATGAACTCGCAAAGACCAGAGGAATCGAGGTAAAAAGTAACGGAAGTGGAACAAACCGCAGGGACGTCGAAGTTGATTGCCATTATCTTGAGGTAGATGGGGGCACGAGCTAGAGACTCGAGGTTGACGCTGGAGAAAAGTTCTTGTTGGTTGAGGTCGCGTAGTTGTTCGTCGGAGTCGCCGATGGATTATTGTTTTGGTATCTTAACCATAATCAGGGCAAGAGTGGTTGGAAATTGTGCGATATTTACTGAGGTGCGTGAATCAGGACTAGATTTGATTAGATTTGATAACAGATCAAGTTTTGGCTTGGAGGATGAGTTACGGTAATTGGGCGAAGGCAAACGTTATCTGGAGTAAATTTCAGAGCATTAATGGTTTTATACTCCGAAATTGGGGGGCATGTGTTGACACCGTTTTTTGAACGTGTCAAAATGATCAGAGTGGGCTAATCGACAGGAGGAAAGTTACTGTATACGCTGAGAGTCGATGAAAATCAGCTTGTAAAGATGGTTGCCGATGAATGGTGGTGATCGATGGAAAGGTTGATTTAGACTCGGGCGTTGCCGATAAGGTTGGAGATGTTATTGTCGATGCCGATGAAGGAAGGCTTGAAAACTACTGCCGATGAAATAGGAAGTATGCCGATGGAAAGGAGGTCGGTAAGAATTCCATCGTAATTGAGGCGGACAGGGAAATAGATAGGAGTTGATTTCCTTTTCTATATTTGTTAGAGTATGATTCATGTAAGAGTCACGTGTTTCCTTAGATATGGACTTGGTGTCCTAGTCGTATTTGGTTATGTCTCTTTAGATCAGGGTATAAATATAGATTGAGGGGCAATGTAATATAAATCAATCAATATCAAAACCAATTTTTACTCCTATTTGCATCTACTTACTTTTCGGCGACTTCATCAATTTGCATATTTTTTCCTTTTTACGAGTTCTCATTGATTCGGCGAGTTGCATCGCTTCAGTGCGACCTTCGGCGATTCTCGAGTTCCGCATGAGTACCTCTTGGCCGTGACTTCCGGGCGTATCGCTGTTGTCAGGACCAAAGTGCTCGTATCTTCATCCTTGTCGATTAATAGGTCAAATCGACTGGCACGCTTTGGATATCGATTCGGGTATTAACCCTTTGTGTTTACAGATCCACTTTTGCATCAACAGAGCCACACTAACCAAACTAATAAACTCTCACAACTAGCTATACTAAAGAGCTTGATAACTAGTTTGCGGTAATGTAAAGAGAGTGAGCAAGATGGTTATACCGCCGAGTCAAGGAGTGAACCAATCAATCACAAGAATGAATATCAATGAAGACCAATCACCTCGAAATCAAATAATGACACAATGATTTTTACCGAGGTTCACTTGCTGGCCGGCAAGCTAGTCCTCGTTGTGGCGATTCACTCACTTGGAGGTTAACACGCTAATTGGCATCACACGCCAAACCCTCAATAGGGTGCTGCACAACCAACACAAGATGAGAATCACACAAGCCACGAGCAATTCACTAAAGTACCTTTTGGCTCTCCGACGGGGAAAGGTCAAGAACCCCTCACAATCACCATGATCGGAGCCGGAGACAATCACCAACCTCCGCTCAGCGATCCTCGCTGCTCCAAGCCATCTAGGTGGCGGCAACCACCAAGAGTAACAAGCGAATCCCGCAGCGATACACGAACACCAAGTGCCTCTAGATGCAAACACTCAAGCAATGCACTTGGATTCTCTCCCAATCTCACAAAGATGATGAATCAATGATGGAGATGAGTGGGAGGGCTTTGGCTAAGCTCACAAGGTTGCTATGTCAATGCAAATGGCCAAGAGGAGTGAGCTAGAGCCGGCCATGGGGCTTAAATAGAAGCCCCTATAAAATAGAGCCGCTGTACCCCTTCACTAGGCACAACACGGGGTGACCGGACGCTGCGGTCAGATCGACCGGACGTAGGACCCCAGTGTCCGGTCGCCCGATGCTTGCCACGTGTCATCGGCTTCAAATGTTGATCGCCCGATCTCAACGGTCATCAGTACATTTAAGTAGTGACCGGGCGCACTGCTCAAAGTGACTGGACACACCAACACTAGCATCCGGTCGTTTCTAGTAAGGTACCAGAAGCAAAAAATCATGACCGAACACACCCAGCATCCGGTCACTCAACGTCATCATACATCATACTAACCGGACTCAGGCCCTGAGCGTCCTGTCATTTTTCACGCCAGCGTTCGGTCATGAGACCAAAACCGCATGCTCACAACTGCCACTGACCGAATGCGCCGGTCCTACCGAGACCAGCATCCAGTCACTTACAGTGACCATGTTCACCTGGGTTTAGCCACCAGTCACGTCCGTTATACTCTATGAAACCCTATCTTTTCTATATAGGGCGTTGGTGGCACCGTCAGACTGTCTGCACTCTATGGGCAGACACTCCGCCTATGAAGTTTCTAACCCTTGCTCAAATGTGCCAACCACCAAGTGTATCACCTTGTGCACATGTGTGTTAGCATATTTTTCACAAAAATGTTTTCAAGGGTGTTAGCACTCCACTAGATCCTAAATGCATATGCAATGAGTTAGAGCATCTAGTGGCACTTTGATAACCACATTTCGATATGAGTTTCACCCCTCTTAATAGTACGGCTATTGATCCTAAATGTGATCACACTCACTAAGTGTCTTGATCACTAAAACAAAATGTCTCCTACCATTTATACCTTTGCCTTGAGCCTTTTGTTTTTCTCTTTCTTCTTTTCAAGTCCAAGCACTTGATCATCACCATCATCATGTTATAATCTTCATTTGCTTCACCACTTGGAATGTGCTACCTATCTCATGATCACTTTGATAAACTAGGTTAGCACTTAGGGTTTCATCAATTCACCAAAACCAAACTAAAGCTTTCAGGCGGAATCAACAACTTTAATTAAGGGGGGCCGAATAAATATTGTGACACCTCTAAGTGTGCTAAGTATACATGTAAGTGTATCTTTCAACAATTTTTTCAATGTTTTATATATGCAGTTAGTATTTATAACAAAAACACAATATTATGACATAAAATGGGTGAATTAGTGCCTTAATATGCTATAAATTGGAAGGTTTATAAGGTTATTAATAAAATTTTCTACGGCATTGGGGGGGGGCACGGCTCTGCTGGCCCCCTGGTTCTGCCAATGTCTTGGCTTATCTTTCGCTAAAATTCCTAATTTGTGGATGCAGCGATGGGGCATTTTACAATTCTGACGCTAAAAAAATTTAGTGAAAACACTGCATATGTAAGAGTATATAAGAAATTTTAGTGAAAACACTGCATATGTTGGAGGACTCCCTCCGTCCCATTGAAAGTGTCACTTTTTACTTTTAGACTTCTTTTTTGACCTTTCGTCTTTGTCGGGGACCAATACTAGGGTACCCAAAGAGGAGGAGCTAATAACCATCAACGTTGATTCATCCAAGCGGTCAAGAGCTAATAACCTGAGGGTGGCTCCGCCTCGCCCAACACTGAGGCCGCGGACTACGCCTCATCCGACCCCTGAGAGTTCGCTCCACCCCGCCCGACACCGAGGCCACGGGCTCCACCTCGCTCGACCCCTAAGGGTGGCTCCGCCTCGCCCAACACCGAGGCCACGGGCTCTGCCTTGTCTGACCCCTAAGGATTGGCTCCACCTCGCCCGACCCCCAAGGGTTCGCTCCGCCCCGCCCGACACTGAGGTCGCGGGCTCCGCTTTGTCCGACCCCTGAGGGTGGCTCCACCTCGCCCGACACCAAGGCCACAGGCTCTGCCTCACCCGACCCCGAGGGTTGGCTCCGCCTCGGCTGACACCAAGGCCATGAGCTCCGCCTCGCTCGACCCCTGAGGGTTGGCTCCGCTCGCCCGACCCCCGAGGGATGGCTCTGCCTCGGTCGACACCGAGGCCGTGGGCTCCGCCTCATTCGACCCCCGAGGGTGGACTCCGCCTCGGCCAACCCCTGAGGGTTGGTTCCGCCTCACCTAACCCCCGAGGGTGGGCTCCGCCTCATCCGACCCTTTGGTTTGGGCTCCGCCTCGCCCGAGCCTTGGGTTTGCGCTCCGCCTCGCCCAGCCTCTGGGGGAGAACTCCGCCTCGTCCGACCCCGAGGCCGGAGGCTCCGCCTCGCCCGACGGAGACCCATACTGCCGCCAACCACTCCAAATCCAAACATATGGGCCTGGATCAAAGCTCTTACGCTAGGGAAGTGACTGGCACGCATCGATGTAACCCGCGACCCATGATGGACCATACTTGGGGGTTCACGTCAGGAATAGCGTCGGGCGTACCGGTATTGTTCTACCTAACCCCTGTACGAACACTGACATGCGTGTCGGTTCACCACGACCTCCGCTAGGACAGAGTGGAGCGCCATGACCGGCAGACGATGCCTGCACATGGCGTCAGTGACGGACAGGGTCACGATGAGAAGTTGTCCCTGTTAACGTCTACAGAGTCGGCGGGACCCGCTTAGGGGAGAGGAAGGACCCGACGATCCTGGAGGACTTCTTCCTCTCGTTCTCTTCTTTTTCTTCCGCTGTAACCCCTACTTTCCCTTGGCCTATAAAAGGAAAAGCATGGCGTCCCATTATGGCATCGGACAAACGATCGCAACACATCCGCATCCGAACTCGACTCGATTCGACTCGAATTAGAGCTCATCGCTACACACCACCAGAGACTTGGGACATGTCCCTCTCTCGATCGTTTGTAACCCCTACTACGAACTTTCATTGCTACTAACACGAGCAGTAGCAACAAACTGGATGTAGGGACATTTTGCTCGAACCAGATAAATCTCGTGTCTTCTTAGCACACCATCCGGACCAGACACGCAATAATACAAATTTACTCGTGGGTGGCAACTTGAAACGCCGACAGTCTTATTCAAATTTTTATGCAAATAATAAAACAAATAAATCATTATTAAAGTATCTCTAATAAGAAAATAAATTATAACAAAGTAAATAATATTTATATAAAAACTTTAAATAAGACGAATAACAAACACTTTCAACGGGGATGGAGGGTATCTTCGGTATACATGGCCTCGGACCCCGGATTAAAAATGCTGCCACTCTGAAGCCACATTCAAAAGAGCTCAATTCAAAAACCCTCGTCCACTAACAGTAGTGGTAGTTGCAGTACATTGTAAACAAAAATGAACGCCTAGCCGTGTTCGCTGGTTGGTTTTTGGGCTGGTTTGGACTAGCTGGTGCTGATTTGTTGTGAGAGGAAAACACAGTTGGCTAGTTGAATAAGCCTGACTGAAACCAACAAGCGAACAGGGTGAGGTGGCTAGGTGCATACAGCAAGGCGCACGCGCGCCCCGGTATATGCGAATAGGGATAGATGAAATATAATCAGATACTGACAGCATTATTTAGTATATTTTAATTTAAATCCAATTTCAAATATGAATATTATTGATATACGAATACGAAATGGATGTCTCAAATTCATATTCACATTCAGATAATGATATATATCTATTTGCTTATCGAAAGTTTTATTAGCAGACAAAGTGCATGGTGGACGGTTGGCCGGGCACCAGGAGACGAGCACGCGACGAGCAGATGGCCAGGCAAAGGGAGCCAAGCATGCGATGGGTGAATAGTGCGTGGCAAGTAAAAGAAAGAGAAGAGACATAAAATAATATTTTAATATTATGGGTGTTTTTTATTACTACAGGCATTTTTGCTGCTATTTTTATCTATGAAGACTACTTTTAGTGTGTGGTTGCCCTTAAAGACCCATATGAAGTTGTTCAATATTATTAGAGTCAATAGCTATAATTAGCCATACGGATATAATCTATCCATTAAAAATATATATCTATTCTATATCTACACCTAATAATAAAGAGGTAAATTTATCTCCACCTATTTTTGGTCCGGCCATCTCTTAATTAACTTTATGAATGTGGAAAACCGTCTATAGCCCTTCTCTTTATATAACTAGGAATCCTACTCCAATTAGATCTCTCCGATTTCAGGTGAATAAAAATCTTAATCAAAGAGGAAAAAATATAATAATATGGATAACTAGGAATCTTAATCCAATTAGATCTCTCCAACTCCGAGTAACCGGAATAGGAATCTTAATCAAATGCAAAAATATAAGAATAGAAATCTGTTCTTTTTTCACCTTTTTCTGGTTTGTCCATTTTTAATAAGAGATCACAACCATTTTATTCTTTGACTCCTTAAGAAACAAACATTTTTACCACTAACTTAATTTAATTTTTGACTCGAACTCATGACTTAATTTTTGACTCGAACTCATGACCCGTGCTACAACTCACTGCATATTTGATCCCATTGCAACACACGGGCATGTTTGCTAGTAAATATAAAGTGGTTTAACATTATTTTTATCCTATCTCTCCTTGGCCTTTTCGGTTGTTGCCACTCTCGTGGACGAGAAGCCGTTGGGTAGGGAGCACATCATCGGGTTGAGAACTGATCATCTGGAAAAAAAAAGTTTTTATAGTGCATTCCTATCAACTTTCTTGTTACTATGAATAGTGTAATTCTTATTTTTAAGGAGCCAAACAATTATAAATTGGCTAGACTTAATTATATAAAAAGTACTAACATTTATGCTACTAAATAAATATCATTAGATTAATTATGAAATATTTTTTATAGCATACCAACTTAGAGTTATAAATGTTAATAATATTATTTATAAACTTATTCAAACTTAATAAATTTTGGCTTAGTCTAAGGGGGTATTTATAAATTTTAGTCGTTGTCCCATTGAATGTTTGGAAGCATGCATGAAGTATTAAATATAGACTAATTACGAAACTAATTGCATAGTTTGCGACTAATTTGCGAGATGAATCTTTTAAGCCTAATAAGCCCATGATTCGACGATGTTTTGCTACAGTAAACATATGCTAATGACGGATTTATTAGGCTTAAAAAAATTATCTCATAGAGTACTGACGGATTATGTAATTTATTTTTTTATTAGTATCCGAATACTCCATGTAATATTTTCTCGACATACCTTCTAAATTTTAGTCACTGGATCCAAACATCCCTAGATCTGAAAGATATCTTCCTTAGATTAGAGGTTAGGTACCACTTTAGTGTCTGTGTCATGTACGCATGTGTTCTGCTTCTCATCGTCCATGCTGGCTGTGACTTGTGAGATCCCATCCCATCCACGCGAATCCCATACCCTTCGAACGTTTGAATCTGTCGCCGCCCGTACCTACCCGACGCGTTCTTAACTTCTTCTGCTTGGAGTCGGAGGCTTTCCGGTTGGGCCATATGATAGGATGATCGTTTCCGAGGTTTATAAATCGGCTGACGTTGTTTTATTGTAAGAAAAGAAAAACAGTATTATGGCTGATAGCGAACAGGATGATAATCCGTAGAAAGGCGTTGTGTCAGGCATGCGGCCTCCAGGACCACGTAAGCGTGCAGTGTCCAGGTCAGATCGATTGATTGTCTCGTAAGGGCCCTGTTTAGTTCCATCTAAAATGTTAAATTTTTTAAGATTTCTCGTCACATCGAATCTTTGACGCATACATGAAGCATTAAATATAAATAAAAATAAAATTAATTACATAGTTTAGACGAAATTCACGAGACGAATCTTTTAAACCTAATTAGACTATGATTAGACACTAATTACTAAATAACAACGAAAGTGCTATAGTGACATTTTACTAAAAATTTTGTCTAAACGGTACCCTTGTCAAAGTAGCTTGCAGAGGGAGGGAACGGACGGACACCACGTCTGACAAAAGCTACAATCTCCTATTGTTTTGCGTGTTGGGAGAAAACAACTCACCTAGCCTGGCAAACTCTGATAAAGCTGAGCTAGTTGGAGAAGGACGAGCAAAAGAATAGGCAAAAAGCCAAATGGACTTTTCTTACAGCACTAGTAGTCTCTGTTGTGAGATTATTGACCCCATTTCTCTTTTGCCTACGTGGACAATAATTCTGAGTTGAAGCCAACAACCTCGGAGAAATGGGGTACGCCGAGTTCTTCACTCATACCCTATGCTAGTATGGTCACGGCGACACGCGCGCACGCTGCTGTGTTGACCAACTTTTCAGTAGCTGAGCCGCCGATGATCACACGTGATGAACTATGGGGACTGGGGTTTCAGACCTCATTTTTTCAACCATGCAGTATTTTAGTTCGGACAGACTCGAGAAACTCATCCGTGTGCACAGGCACGACTGTACGCGTACGGGCAAAAGAGCTTTGCTTGATCGTGGTCAAGTCATGTCTTGGACTCATGGAGGAAAAGACGAACCCATATGGGATTTTTTTATTTTTAACACATTTTTTTAAACTAATTTTAAATCTAAAACTGTTTAATTTTTTTTCTAAAACTAACACTTTTGGTCGCATCTATTTCCCTAACGCGGCGAAACGTCTATGCCACGTCATACATGGTGGCGCGCGCGAGAGGGATGACGTGGCGATGACCAAAACGATGACCGGTGACGTGGCAGAGTCTGCCACACCACCGATCTATGCGCGGCACTGACGCGTCATCCCTCGCGGCGCGGCAGTCCCAGGCACGCAATGGAGACGGCGGGCTGCTGCGCCTACGCCTGCGCCACAGACAGGCACTGGTAGTCTCTGTTGTGAGATTATTAACCCGCCCTTATTTAGATTGCAAGTTTTTTTACTCTCTCTTCATCACATCAAATCTTTGAACATATGCATAGAGTATTAAATGTTGATAAAAAAATAACTAATTACATAGTTTGATTGTAAATTACGAGACGAATCTTTTGAGCCTAGTTAGGTCATGATTAGACAATAATTGTCAAATACAAATGAAAGTGCTACAATGCCAAATACTGATTCCTAACCTTAATCTAAACGAGGCCCCATTTCTCTTTTGCCTACGTGGACAATAATTCTGAGTTGAAGCCAACAACATCGGAGAAATGGGGTACGCCGAGCTCTTCACTCGTACCCTATGCTATGCTAGTATGCTCACGGTGACACGCGCGCACGCTGCTCTGTTGACCAACTTTTCAGTAGCTGAACCGCCGATGATCACACGTGATGAACTATGGGGACCGGGGGTTCAGACCTCATTTTTCAACCATGCAGTATTTACTATCATTAAGCCGGCGAGCCTCGACAGTCGCTCAACGTGTCCACGTCACCCCAAATCTCTTTAGCCGTTGGATTCTTCGACGCCCCTGGTTGCTCCCGCCGGTGTCTACAACTCCCTCCTTGGAATATCTGCTCCCACCACGTCCGCTGCCTCTCGAAGCCTCCCGTCGTACCGTCGGAAGAAAGAAACCAAAACCAGTCTCCCTTCACCTCTCCGTGACGCTCCCCGCTCCCCACGCGCGACGCGCCTCAGGCGATGGCGAGGGACGACCTCAGCGATGGCCGCCCCTCCGCGTGGCGGCGGCCTCCCTCCTCCTCCTACTCCTCCTCCTCCACCGCCACCACCCCCGCGCCGCTTCCTCGTCGCGACGCAAGCCAGCGGGCCGCGCGGCCTAGGGTTTCACCCCTCCGTCGACGGTCGTCCCCACGGCCCCACGGCCACGCAGCCAGCCAGCGGCGGCCCTGACGCGCCGGAGGGCTATGGCGGTGGAGGAAACTCCATGCTGGCCGTGGATGACGACGGGGAGCTCACGTCAGCAACCTCGGTGATGGATCTGGAGCGGCCGCCCGCGGGGACAATCCCGACGGCGGATCTGAAGCTGGAGCACGGCGTGGACCTCGCATAGGCAACGGAGGCGGTGGATCTACGGCCAGCAGGCGGATCCAGCGCGAACCCTCCCCGTCTCAGCTATGCTTATTGGTAGCTGAAAATGTTACAACCTCAGCAGTGGCGGTGGCGGCAGATATTACAAAGTAAGCCCCTTTGTCATGTCTGTGCTTATTCAGTTGTTTTTTCTTTTGCATGTAACTTGATTTAGGCATGACCTATTGAATCAGTTTGTTATTGCGTCATATGACATGTTGTCTGCGGTTCTTGTTACCTCTTCTTCCCATCTATTGGTACTGCACTCTTGTGTTTTAGATAGTCCTACAAGTTTCCTCTTATTTTGTAATTTCGCTTTTGCCCTCTGATTGGCGCTAGGAAAACATTTCGATCCTTCAAATTTAGCTTAGGTACCCATACTGTTACAGAAGCTGTGATATATTTATTACCAATTCAAACAATATAGATGACTGGGCAGGTTCGCATGTTTGTTACTGTTATGATCTCTGTATATTATTATTGATTGTTTGATCTGCTGTTCTCTTCTGTATTATTTGGTGTGTGTTCAGGTTTTAGCAACTAAAAGTGTCCTGCAGAGGCCAGTTAGTTTGATTCAAGGTCCACCTGCTACTGCAAGACTGTCAAATCTGCTGCAATTGTGTGTCACATGGCAAAACAAGCTCAAGGACAGGCATAGTAGAATAGCTAAAAGTGTGCACTTTGATTTGGTGATATGTTTAGGGACAATTGTCTAGCGTCTAATTTTGTCAAATTTGTAGGGTCTTGTATGTGCCCCAAGTAATGTTCCTAGTGATCAGCTGGCAGTGAAGATGACCTCAACCGACCTCAAGGTAGGATTGAAATCTTATTTAAATTTTTGTGGTTCGGCAACTTTCTTTATATTTCCCAGATAGCTAATCTTATCCATCTATCCATGTTTTAACTAATCTCGTCGACGGTGCACTACAGTTATTAATTTCCCAGATAGCTAATCTTCAGAAACACACTCTTTTTTTGGTTGCATGATCAGAGCATGCTTGCTAAAAAACCAGGTCACTCATGCTTCAGTTTCAAGGCTGCCTGCAGCAAGGTAATAATCTAAGCATCGTTAGTTTCCTGGTTGCATGATTATTATTTTCAGCACCCATATCGTTATTATTTTCAGGTAGAATGATGTCTTTGGTTTCCTGTATGGTTCCGTACCCTGCTGTCAAATGCTTGCTACCCCAGACTACGTGCCTCTTCCAATGCCATATTCAACCCCCTAATTAACTGCATATGTGGACAGCACTATTCTCATAGTCATTGTGCAAAACATTACAGATTTTTGGGTGTTACCTATAAGGCGTACGAAATTTGGAAATAAACAAACATTTTAACGTTACCTCCAGATTCGGTACAGACGGTCAGATCAAACCACCTTTGTGTTCCTGCTTTCTATCTGATTGACACAAATACAGGCTAAGATTATTATGACTCCAACCCATGTTTCAACATAAGCACTATTTCTTAGCTGTATGAGCTTATCGATTTTAGGTTGTGCATTGTCTTGTTTGTTTTGGTGTCTCCTACTTGGTTTTCAGACAAAAAAAGGCTTCTTTCACAGCCTAATCTGAGCGCTGAGCATTGGAGGTCACAAAAAATAGATGTTTTAGTTGATAAAGATCTATGGTAATGTAGCACCATTTCTATAGTATTGTTGAATCCTCGTTTTTTTTATAGTATTCTATAGCAGCCAGTCAGTTATTCTTTGTACCCAAACACCCTACAGTCCTGTGTATAACAAGTTTACTGGAGTCATACCACTTGCAATCTTTTATGAATCCACTGAAATAGCATTAGATGATAGAGGTCATTTAGTACAGGAGAAATAGCATTTTAGATGACAGAAGTCATTCAGTACAAGAGAGTATGCTTCCAACAGAAATCGTGTGCCTTTATTGTTGTTTTTTTTCAGAGATTTTACCATGCTTATTTCTGTAGTAGATTAACCAGCTTTCCAAGCCTTTTTCCTTCTGAACCAAGCTAGAAAGGTGGTTTGCGCTGTATATAGTCTGTTGACCTGATTTATGAAGTTACTAAGCTTCTATCAGGAAGGTAGCACGATCTTGTGGATTATGAAATAGTCGTATTTATTTTAACAAGAGATTAGACGTTCTGTGGAAATGAAGAAGGTAGGATGTTAGGATCTGGAAATAGTTAATTACTTGCTTCTGTATGGATTTATAATATTCAAGCAAGCTCAGATGCCTCAGCACAATTCACAATGTAAGGAAAATGGACCCTTGGCCCATTTACTTTGGATTTTGGTGTTTGATGACCAACACAACCAAATTGAACTAATGAATTTGTAAGTGTTTGTTTTGTACTCCAACAGGGTGCAAGACGTGACTTGGACGAAGGCGACGTGATGATCCGATGATCAACACCTTAAGCAAGACTTTAGGAGCACAAGAAAAGACCCAAGATATCAAGCAAAGTCCAAGCATGAAGTTAGGGACCAAGCCGTACGCAAGATCGCGAAGAAACGAGCTCGCAGAGGCGATCGGACGCTAGAAGCGCGACCGGACGCTGGACCGGTGGCCCGGCAGACAGGCGACTGGACGCAAGGACCGGACGCTGGCGGCAACCGACCGGACGCAGGAATGCAGCGTCCGATCGAGTACAGAAAGGTTCCAGAGCGGGACATCTGCGACCGGACGCGTTCGATGGCAGGCAACCGGACGCTGGCCAGCGTCCGATCAGCATATTGCCGGCTCAACGGTCGGGACGACCGGATGCGTCCGGTCAGTAGCAGTTTCGTGGGAATTCGACTCCAACGACTACTTTCTCAGTGGGGCTTATAAATACAACCCCAACCGGCCGTTTGAGATGTGTGGAGCTGAGGAAACATACCAAGAGTGTTGATACACCATTTGAGTGATCTCCACATGCATAGTGCTTAGTGTTTTATTAGGTGATTAGCATAAGTGCTTTGCGAAGTGCTTAGGTTGATTAAGACCACCGCTTATGCGCTTGCTCTAGGTTTAGGCCTAGTGTTTAGTGAGGTTTGCATACCTCTTGCCACTCCGTGCTTGCGAGCACAAGTGTTGTGCATCGGAGGGGCTTGAAGTCTTACGAGATCACATCAACCGCATTTGTGGTGTGGCCGCCACCGTGTACCGGAGGGAACAAAGCCCGCGGCGTTTCGGCCGGAAGCTTCACTACTACACAAACTTTAATGGAGGCGGGCGTTTTTGATTTTCCGCGGCGGGCAAAGCCGTCCACCGTGGCCTAGAGGCCACTGTAAATCGTGGCTTAACCGCGGCGGGCGGCTTTGCCCGCCGCGGTTAACTGATTTACCGCGGCGGGCGGTGTAACGTGCCCGCCGCGGTAAATATACTTTTACCACGGCGGTCACGTTGCACCGCCCGCCGCGGTAAATTATTTTACCGCGGCGGACACCTTTCGTGGCCCGCCGCGGTTATGTTCGTTAGCCGTGGCGGGCATTATTATTTGCCCACCTCGGTAAATTATTTCCTGAATTAAAAAAAATACAGCAGGCATATAAATTCAAATTCAAATTCAAATCACATCCAGATTTCACAGATTAAACTTAAAAAGTATGTAGTCATTACACATGAGATAATATACATATATATACATACACTTAGTCATTCTTGTCATCGTTAATTCATTACATTTACATATTAAAGTCGTTATACATGCCCTAAGGAGTAATCTTGCGGACGCATCATCGTGGGCCATTTCCTCAGCCTCTCGTACTTCGGTAAAATCGCTAGCTGGCTGTTCTCATTGAAGAATGTGCTCCCTTCAAGCACGCATTTGTCTAAGACAAACTTACATATGTCCGCCTTTGTCTGCTTGAAGGAGTGTTGGGTGCTCTGCATGTCTCTCCACCAGTTCAATCCATTCTTAAGCACCCTCCAACTGCTGTTGTACTGCTTGCACTCCCTCAGGTACTCACAGATGTAGAAGCCACAGGTTTGTGATCCTACCGGTTGTTTGGCACACTGCATGATCGATACACAAGCATTAGAATACAGGCATTAGAACGCTTATGAACAGAAAGCACAATTAAACCTTTCAAATACTTACCGGAAAGTTGCGTCTGATTTTGATACGGTTCTTATGCTTAGCCTTAAAATTCTCTGTTCTTTGATCATAGCATTCAGGATCCTTCACGTACTCCTTATAAGTGCTATACGAAATGTACTAGTATTAGGTAGGGCATTAGAACGCATATGAGAAGACAGTTCAGTGACTTACACTCTGAGGCAATCTTCAAAGGCCTTGTACCCTTTTAAGTTTGGCATTCTCAACGAATCAAATACGCAGGCCCTGCTATCCTGAGGGTAGATGATAAATGCAACCTAGTGACCCTCGAGGCCTTGGCTGCGCCATTGAAACAGAATACAGGTTACGACGAGAAATAATAATGCTAGCTAGCTACCCACTTATCTCTATAGGCATGTCTTCGACTTACCCAAAGTGGTAGGCAGCTACGATACACCCATTTCTCCTGATCTTCTTCATTGCTCCTAGTATGTACCTTGAAATATTCAACTTCTCATTGTCCATCAGTTTCTTTATGTGCGCCTCTCTCTGTCACTTGGTCAAGTCTTTCATGGTTGGATGATTGTCATCTAGGTGGTAACCAATGATGACTCTTTGAGCAATATGCATTGGAGATAGATAGATAACATCAAGTTTTAGTTCCTTGGATATATAGGCCATCAACCTGCAAGGACAAGCCATCGTGGCATATATAAGTAGTCTTGACCGATTCAAAGGCAGGAGATATGTGAAACTCGCAATTCATCACTTACATAGAGAACAAGGTGACTTGGGCGATGTCAAGGTCTTGTTCTCGTAGTAGTCTATACATGTCGTGGAAGTCCACGGGGAGTTCTACATCGTTGCCGGGCAAGTGGAAGTACTCCGCCACAACCTTGACTAGAAAACCATGTAGGCCAGCTTTTGCCGCTTCCATGTACCAGAGATGAAACCTCCTTGTCTCCCACCTTTCCTCGTCGATGAGCTGGGCCTTGGTTATCATGAACTTCCCATGCTCGTAATGGCCGAGGCAGTCATCCGATTTAGGAAATAGATGGAAAGGTGATCTCGACCTAGGATAGAAATGTTAGTACCATATTATGGCAAAGAAAAGTTATTAGCAAATTATGCTCGCCGCTACCATACCTTTCGAACTCAAGTGAGTATGTGAGATGCCCTTGGTCGCCTTTAGTCTTCGCTGGTGGTGGAGGACAGTGGCTTGTGCTCGTAATGGCAGCAGGCGGTGTCTTTGCCCCCAGTTCCTCCATGCCTCCCGGTCCTTTGCTTGTGCCCTTAGACAGACTGTCGGGAGGTGGAGGTGGACTTGTTGTTGGAGGAGGAGAACAAGGGTGAGGGCTTGTGCCTCGGGGTGACTTCCTTCCCTTGTCATCCCCGCCATTGCCTTCGTCATCACCGTCGCCGTGATCTGGATCATCGGGGGGATAAGATCCGGCAACGGATGGTTGTGATGCTGGTGTCACCATCGGCATAGAAGTCAGCATCGAGAGAATGATCTCTATGTCATCCTTGTTCCACAGGACTTCAGAACCAATGGCAGCTCCAAGGATCGTTACCCCTTGTGCAGTTGGATATTCCATTTCAAATTCTTCGTATTGGGTCGCATACCATGTAAGTATCATGGCAGCATAGTTGGTAGGGATCTGATCTTGTTTGAAATCTTTGATATCTTCTTTGGGGTGCATGTAACCCTCACCCATGGTCAACTTTTTCGCCCTGCCGAACGGGATGTTGAGGTGGACGTGCATGGGTTGCCGGATGTCATCGACGGGGTGCCTTGGGCGATCCTTGATCATTGGCAGTGGCTGCCCTTGTGTCTGCCCTTGTGGAACTTGAGGCACGGCCACGCCAGCCTGGCGAAGCATCTGTGACCTCATTGACACCATATCTGGGTCATTGCTCGTGAAGGCTTCTTTTATGGACCGACTGATCATTTCGACCACGCCTTGATCATAGCCCTTCTGAAAGATGCCCTCCTTGTACCTCTGCCTTGACCGGTATGTGGCAGCATCGGATTGCCATGACTCCACTGAGTTCCAGCTCATCTTCGACGACATGCCACGGACGCGGCCACGGTGCTCGGGGGTTCCCAGCGCCAGGGTCAGCAAGTCCTAGCCCCTGCGAACCTCGAAGCTGTCCTTGGATTTAGCGGCCTCGATGAGAGCCCTCTCCACCTCCTCGAACTTGGGCTCATTGAACTTGCTCACGCCCTCCTTGAGCTTCTTCGGCTTGCGGGCATAAATGAAGTCCTTAGCCCTCAAGTCTACACCATCGTACGGATCGGGAAGCCCGGCGGCAGCTCTAGCCCTTTCTTCCTCCTGCCACTGGGGCCTCTTACCAGCAAACCCAATCATGCCCAAGTGGTGGGGGTGCAGGTTCTTCTTCGCGAGTGCGCTAAACTTGGCGCTCTTTGCCTTTGCTTCTTCTGTTGTTCTTTGTTTACAGAACTCTTCCCAGTGATGTTCCTTCACCATAGTGTATTTGACATAGGGTGACTTGCCTAGCTTCAGGTAGTACCTGGTCAGCATGGACTTGAAGTTTCTAAAGGCTCTTCCTACCACGTGCATGACCCACTCCCTGCACTTGTCTAGATCGGCGTCCTTGGGATAATGGAAGCTCCTCATCACCTCACCCCAGATATGTGTCTTGTAGTCGACCGGGACATTATTCCACTCCTCCCAAGTGATCTCCACCTTGTCCTTGACTATACATGCCACCTGGTTGCTGAACTTGGCAAGGACCATGGGTGGCGACAACAGGTTTCCCTCTAGTCCCACCTCATGGATCACATGGACTTCGCCATGGATTTCCCTCTGGTGCCTCCTGTGTACCCCCCTTCTTAGCTTTGTCCTCTGACCACTAGACTTGCCTGAAGTGGTTGGAGATGGAGCGGGGGGGGGGTTCTTTGTCACTGACTTGTTCCTCCTCAAAATTCAATTCTCGAGGCACCACCGGCATCTGTTCAGGGTTTGGAGACCGCGCACTTTCAACTTTGTCGTCCCTCGGTTGGTAGGTTGGATCATCTTCATCCTCTGTACGATGTTTCTTTGTTGGCCTTGGGGTCATGGACACTTGGCTCTCGAGGCTAGTTGATGATGATGCACTAGGGGTAGGGTTGCGCCATTCGCTTATCGGTTCCTCCGCCATTGGAAAGCTACAATGAATACATATTTCAGTTGTATAGACACAGTTATAGAGTAGTACTAGAGTAGTAAAGTAGAGTAGTACTAGAGTAGTAAAGTAGTAGTAGTTGGCTCAGATTTGCCCCATTATCATCACATCGCTTTTAAACTGGTTGCTTGTATCTGGTATACAAGCCATCCTAGTTTAGCGGGGGCACTCAATCATCATCGCCGCTGCCTCAGCATAAAAGGGTTCACATCATTGCATATGCCACTGCCTCAGCAATAAGTTTAAAAGTTCATCATTGCATATGCCAAAAAAGGAACCAGCCCCATTAAACAAAAACCTTTCACAAATCAAAAACAGGAGCAGCAGTAGTAGAATAGTAGTATAGGAGGGAGTAGAGGAGTAGAGGAGGAGGGAGTAGTAGTAGGCAGTAGTAGTAGTATACTAGTAGTATAGGAGGGAGTAGAGGAGTAGAGGAGGAGGGAGTAGTAGTAGTATACTACTAGAAAGTAGTAGGCAGTAGTAGTAGTATACTAGTAGTAGTATACTAGTAGTAGTATAGGAGGGAGTAGAGGTAGGCAGTAGTAGTAGTATACTAGTAGTATAGGAGGGAGTAGAGGAGTAGAGGAGGAGGGAGTAGTAGTAGGCAGTAGTAGTAGTATACTAGTATTATAGGAGGGAGTAGAGGAGGAGGGAGTAGTAGTAGGCAGTAGTAGTAGTATACTAGTAGTAGTATACTACTAGAAAGTAGTAGGCAGTAGTAGTAGTATACTAGTAGTAGTACAGGAGGGAGTAGAGGTAGGCAGTAGTAGTAGTATACTAGTAGTATAGGAGGGAGTGACCAATTCATCTCAAAATTCTCACAAATTATATCAAATTTGGCAAAATTGCAGCAGAGTGACCAATTCATCTCAAAATTCTCACAAATTTAGCTCAGAATTAGTTTAAAGGCAAGGTGCATCATAGGCAGTGGCATATGCTCAGAATTTTGCCATAAATTTCTTTGGCATCATAGGCAGCAAAAAGAATTGAATTCAAATGCTACGGTTCACCAAAAGCATCATAGATCAGTAGTATAGCAGTTTAAAATTTACCAAGTGTAGTATAGCAGTTCAGTTGAATTCAGAGTAGCAGCAGCAGTAGTAAGACAATAGTGGTAGAGAGAAATAGGTAATACAAGTACCATTTTGCATCAAGCAGTAGAGTACCAGTAAGGGGATAAGTAGTAGCTAGCCATCTCAAAAAACTTTCACAAATCAAAAAATTTGCATCAAGCTATAGAGTGTAGGCAGTAGACAGTAGAGTGTAGGTAGTAGAGTGTAGGCAGTGGATTAATGTATAGCAGAGTTAAAACCTGTTGCTCACAGAGGTCCCGTATACTATTAGGCTCAGTACCGACTGTACCACAGTGTCGATGGGGATGGCAAAGTTCACCCCAGATGAGATCCCAAATGAGGGGCATACATCAAATGGCACGGCCTGTGCTGTGAGTAAAAGGACTGCTCATATGCCCCCAGCCCGGCCATCATGGCAATTGGCAATGCCAAACTGCCAATGACAAGCAAGAGAGGCAAATGCCAAAAAAGTTCATCATTGCATATGCCAAAAAAGGAACCAGCCCCATTAAACAAAAACCTTTCACAAATCAAAAACAGGAGCAGCAGTAGTAGAATAGTAGTATAGGAGGGAGTAGAGGAGTAGAGGAGGAGGGAGTAGTAGTAGGCAGTAGTAGTAGTATACTAGTAGTATAGGAGGGAGTAGAGGAGTAGAGGAGGAGGGAGTAGTAGTAGGCAGTAGTAGTAGTATACTAGTAATAGTATACTAGTAGTAGTATAGGAGGGAGTAGAGGTAGGCAGTAGTAGTAGTATACTAGTAGTAGTATACTAGTAGTATAGGAGGGAGTAGAGGAGTAGAGGAGGAGGGAGTAGTAGTAGGCAGTATACTAGTAGTGTTCACAGGCAAAAGCTATAGCATCAACTGCATATAAGCCTTCATGTATCTCCTAAGCATGCAGATTGACAACAATGAAAACTTTCTCAGGTAACAGCTACAACATACATCTTCGACTATCAAAGCACATATCCATCCATCCATCAATAATTGTGATCTAGAGGGGGCAAAGCAAAGAGACCAAAAGCAACAAAACTGACCCTAGACATACATATCCAAATTCAATAAGCCCAGTTTAGGTGATTATTCAACTGAAAAGATTCTAGAGGGGCAAAGCAACAAAACTGATTTTTACTTGATGAATCAGCCAGGCACACAAACCTATCGACCTACCAGAGGTTTGGGAATGAAATCAGGCACACCCATCTAATTCCATAACCATAAGGACAGGATCATAAGGCTGAACAAAAACAGGATTGACTAGATCGTATCTGCACCGGGAATTAAAAAACTACTAACACAGCAATAAGCCAAATAAATAATTATCACGAGATACGATTCATATCTAGTACTGTAGTCGCCTAGAAGATGGCCGTAGTTCCTAGATCATCATGTCATCAAGCAATTAACCCCCCACCCTAATATAATTCGCACAAAAGTGATAAAAGTCAGTGGAACCTATCAAATCGACACAAAAGTTCTAACCCTAGCCATGAGCCATCCACGAACAGAAGCGATGAGGATCCCCACCATGGCACCGCCTAGGTCTTAACCATAGATCACGCCTAGGGAGGAGAATCAATCTACAAATCAGCAAAGGAGAGAGAGGATCACCGTGCGTAACTTGGGGCGAATCAGATTTTGCTGTGCGTGCTCCGAGCAACACGAAATAAGACTCCGAGAGGGGATTGAGCCCAGCGCGGAGGAGCTCGGCGGCTAGAGCAATGGTTTCGGGGATGGGGCCCAGCATGGAGGAGCTTGGCGGCGGCGCGAGACTTCTCAGTGGCCGGCGCTAGGGTTCCGGTGATGGGGCGCCGGAGGAGCACGGGGGCGGGGCGCGGGCAAGGGAGAGGAGGACGGGGGCGTGGACCGGGCACAGGGAGGAGAACGGGGGCGGGGGGCGGTGCGTGGAGGAGCTCAATCGGTGGTGGAGATGGCGGCGGCGGCATGAGATTTTGGCAGCCCTTCGGGGTAAAACTAAACCGCGCGAAAGACTTAGAATTTTGAGGGTGGGGACGACTTATATAGGTTGCGATTAACCATGGCGGGCAACGTAACAGCCCGCCACGGGAAATGTTTACCGCGGTGGGCTCTGTTATATGCCCGCCGCGGTAAAGATCATCAGTTCAGAATTCATTAGCTATTTTAAGTCTCATGAAGATGAAACTAGTCTATACTAACATAATTCATTAGCTATTTTCATTCGGCTGGGTGCAAATGGTACAGATATTTTTTGACCGTATGCGAGACCGAATTCGTATAGAGGAGTTCAGATCTGTCCGTATCCGAGTCCGGATATTCAACATCTGATACTGTATCCATATTTAAATACTCAAATCTTATATTTATGTTGTTGATATCCATTCGCATTCTATCCGGCATATCTAATACTATTCGCATTAGAATTCAAAATCGAATACAAATATAAAAATAAATATAATATCAATGATATCCCTCCATATCCGATATATTTGCATCCCTAACAAGTAATAGGGACATTCGCACCAACACTCAACAACAACCTATCTATAAGCGCTGAGTGATAAAAAGAACCCTTGGCTTTTTATTACTTGACTTTTGTAGCACACTTAAGAATCTTATCCTCTTTTATAGAGTATGCACCAAGTGCAAGTGACAAATACACCTCCTCTAAGTTCCTCCATTATACATACACACAATCTTAAGATTTGGTGGCTTAATCTCTACAGAGGCGCATGAGCATGTGTTCATGGGAGAGCCTATTTATCCACGTTCGCTTTATCAGTCTGGTTTATCAGGTATGGTATAGTGTTTTTCTTTCATAATAAATTAGCGAACAGTACATTTCAGCTTGGCTTTTCACCGAAGCGGGCATGTTTAGGGAAAAAATTCGTGTGTGGATAGGAAATAAAACAGGAGCATTATTGTTCAACTCATGTTTGGGCATGTTTGTTTTACCGCGGTAAAGATCATTAGTTCATCAGTTAGAGTAGTAGATTGAGTAGTAGTAGCAGATTTAGTAGTAGATTGTTGTAGTAGTAGTAGAGTAGTGGTAGTAGATTGATGCATGCATATAGAGTATCTGGGATTGTTACATATAGAGTCTCTGGGATACATTATTACATATATGTCTCTGGGATACATATAGAGTCCACTACATTATTACATATATATATATATGTCTCTGGGATACATAAATCATTTTGGTGCAGGTGCTTTCACCGTCCTCTTCTCACCATCGGGGCGGGCCCACGGCATCATCCTGGACTTGTTGAATCGATCCTCGATGGCCTTGATCTTCTTTGGATGATCGGTAAAAAGCTCGAGCTCTGCGTAGTTGTTGTATTGTTCGGGACTCTACACCCCATCAGCTCCCACAATCCGCTGCTTTCCGGACACAACCACATGCCTTTTTGGGTCCTCTGCATATATAGTAGGCCACTTGTGCGACATTGGTTGCTAGTACCCACGGGTCATTTTTGTAGCCGATACTTTTGAGGTCCATGGTGGTTAGCCCATAACTATCCACTACAACCGCATTCGGTTTGACCCACTGGCAACGGAAGACGGTTATGCGTAGGTTCTGGCCGTAGTCAAGTTCTCATATTTCTTCGACTTGCCCATAGTATTGCCTCCTCTGGCCCGTGTACTCTTCTTCGCCCTCGTATCGAACACCGCAGTTCTGTGCCAAGCTCTTCTTGTTCTTGTCTTTCGTGTGGAACCTGTAGCCCTGGACGTCATACCCTTGCCACGTGGTGATTTGGCTGGATGGGCCTAACACAAGCCTCTTAACGGTCTCCGTATCTTCATCAGGGCATCCTTCAAGGGGTATGTGTTGCTCTTTGAGCCACTCTATGAAATTGCTCTTGTGATGGTTCTGGACCCATGCCTCCGTGCATTGTCCATCATTAGCGGCGTGGATCTCTTCCAGGTTCTTTTCAATATATTTCTCCATGCTCACTAACTGATGAAGGATGCTGTAATGAGCTTCTTGCACCATTCGGTTTGCCACATCGGTGCACACTTTTTGGCCTGTGCACCCCATCCCTGAGGTTTTGCCTTCGTGGTGATGGACAGGCAGCCCAATCACCCTCCCATCTCTTATGTACCTCATACACTAGTTCACGGCCTCCTCCGTTGTGTATGCCTCGATCATAGAGCCCTCCGGGTAAGCACGGTTATGGACGTATCTGTTGAGGGTGGACATGAACTGCTCGTACGTCCACATCTGGTGTAGGTACACGGGGCCTAGTTGATGGATCTGATCGACCATATGCAACATTAGGTGTGGCATAATATCAAAGTAAGATGGTGGAAAGCACATCTCGAGCTGGCAAAGGGTCTCCGCGATGAACTCCTTTAGGGCAGGCAGCTCAGCCTTATCAATGACCTTCTGGGTGATGCGATTAAAGAAGTATGACATCCGTGTGATGACCATCTTCACATACTCTGGACGGATAGCCCTAATCGCAATTGGTAGGAACACTATCAGCATGACGTGGCAGTCGTGTGAGTTGTAGTCGGTCATTATGAGGTCTTTCATGGAGACCAGGCGCTTAATGTTGGAAGAGAAACCAGTCGGCACCTTGATACCCCTAAGCAACTTAAGAAAAGTCATCCTCTCGTCTTGCGTTAGGTTGCAGGCCACACCCGGGATATCGACTTTACCGTTCTGAGGCGGTCCCGGGTGAAGGTCCGGCCTGATGCCCAGATTGACAAGATCCGTCCGTGACTTGATACCATCCTTTGTCTTGCCCTTGATGTCCAGTAGGACACCGATTGTGCTTTCGAAGACATTTTTCTCTAGGTGCATGCAGTCGATGGCATGGGGTGTATTCAGTGTTTTCCAATACGACAGGTACTTGAAGAAAATTGACTTCTTCTTGAAAGGAACGGCGGCGGGGACTTCCTATGTCTGGTCCCACTTTCGCTTCCTTGTCTGCTTGCTCCCCTCTTCAGGCGGCTTCTTTCCAAACTCCACCTAATCCATGTCCTTGACCATCTCATACACCTTTGTCCCCCAACTAGTCTGCGTCGGTTGATCACGCTGCGGCTCGTCCTGATTGTCAAAGTATTTGTTCATAATACTTCTTCTATACCTGTGATTTTTTGCAAGGAACCATCTGTGCCTCGTGTACACCATCTTATTGGATCCCTTAAGGTAAGTGTAGCAGGTCCCGTCGATGCAAATTACGCAGCCGGTCTTCCCTTTGATCTGCCCCGACAGTGAGAAGAGACCGGGGTAATCGGTGATGGTGACAAAGATGATTGCTTTTAGTGTGAACTTCTCCTTGCGGGATGCATCCACCATCTGGACCCCAACATCAAATAGTATCTTCATTTCCTCCATGAATGGCTCCAGGAACACATCTATATCATTGCCGGGCTGCTTTGGTCTGGAGATAAGCATGGTCAGCATAAGGTACCTATGCTTCTGACATAGATGGGGAGGTAGGTTGTACATGGTGAGCACGACAGGCCAAGTGCTGTGCGAGCTGCTAAGCTCACCGAACGGGTTCATCCCGTTGGTACTTAGCACGAACCTAACATGCCTGGGCTCCTTGCCAAACTCCAGGTAGGCCTCGTCGAAATCCTTCCACTGCTTGCCATCGGATGGGTGCCGTAGCTTGCCATCGTCGTTCAGGCGGTCAGCTGATGCATGCCAGGACATGAGCTTGGCATCGTCCGGGTTCCCAAATATTGCACGTAGGCGATCGATCACGGGCAGGTACCACACCGATAGTGCTGGACTTTTCCTGTGCGTGTAACCCTCTTCTTCATCGTCGTTGAGCCGAGATCTGTTTGGCCACACTGCTCTTCTTTGCCCCTTCTTGTTCTTCTTCCGACCACCCCGCAAGCCTCCCTCGTCTTCTGCATCCACGCGACAACCAGCATTTTTCTTGTACCGACTAAAGCCGCAGTATGGACAACTCGTCAAATTCTCATACTCATTGCCCTAATACAGGATGCAGTGGTTAGGGCATGCATCAAACTTTCTAAGCTTCATCACCACTGGCCGGATTAGCTTCTTGGCCCGATAAGTATTGGCGGGTACCTTGTTAGCCGTTGGGTACGTGGTGGCAAGGTAGCTTAACAACTCATTGAAGCTAGTGTCAGACCAACCATGATGAGCCTTCAACATCAACATATGGAGGTTAAAACGGAGCGCCGTGCACTCCTTTGGACAATTGCCGCCGTCCTTATAGAGAGGATCAACTGCCGCCTACTTCAACTCTCTGAAATTCTCCAACCACTTTGGGCAACCCAACACAACGTCGTCATCATCGAAGTGTTTGACTAGATCTTCAACAAGCTGCACATCCTCGGGTTGGCTCACAGTATCCTGACCATCACCACCGTCGCCGGCTTCGTCGGCCATGTCTTGCATTAGATCATCCACCGTGATGTAATCACGACAACTATTGTCACTGTCGGCTGGCGCAGCTGCTGCGGAAGGATTTTTATTCACCGGTGGTGCTGTCGTCATCGGCGTCAAAGAGCTCACTCCAGATGCACCGCCACTCGCACCAACTCTTTCACCGTGAAATGTCCAGACTGTGTAGCCCTCGACAAAACCATACATGATCAAATGAGTTTGCACCTCGCTGTCTCGGTGGGCTTTCAGGTTTTTGCAACGAGAACATGGACATATGGTTGTCATCCGCTTCAGTCTCTCACGGTGAGCTTTACCAACCGCAATAAACTTCCTTAATTCAAAGAGGTACCGCGGATCATTCACTCTATCGATCCGGTACATCCATTTCGATCTATCCATCATATCTGCAAACATTATCCATCACAATCAACATTAAATAAAGAAGAATTAGGAGAAATTGATAATTTTTACGTCCAAAATCATGAAAAAGAGAGGAAATGACGATGTGAAAGATGAAGCATGCATGTATGATGAATCTAAAGTTAAAGAAATACATGACATCATTTTTTCCATTAAAATTGATCTAGATCTAGATCTAAAGAGAACTCTAGGTGATGGAAATAGAGAGAGAAGATGGAAGGAGAGAGGGAGAGCCTTTATGAACCTCTTATGATGTCCTCCTCCCTCAAATCCAAGCCCTTCAACTCAAATCAAAAGTTTCCTCAAATTTTAGGGCAAAGCCTCCCCCCATGAGTTTTGAGAGAGAAAGACCCGTGGAGAAGATGAAGGGGTTGTGCTGTGTATTTGTACAGGCTTTACCGCGGCAGGCAACATAAAACGCCCGCCTCGGTAAATCAACTCTTTACCGCGGCGGGCAGTTTAAAGAGCCTGCCATGGTAAACCGTATTAACCGCGGCGGGCGATTCATACCGCCCGCCGCGGTAAATAACTATTTCCTACGGTGGGTAGGTAAGGTTGCCCGCCGCGGTAAACTAATTTCCCACAGCGGGCGCCCCGGTGGCCGGCCTCACTGGCCGGCCACCGGTTAACCGTAGCGGGCAAAAGAGGTGCCCGCCACGGAGTGCATTTTGGCCACGCTGCGCAAATTGATTCCTGTAGTAGTGCTTGGTAGTGAAGACGGTGGGGAGCATCTAGGAGAGGCTTGCTGAGAGGCACATCGGCGACCCACTTGCGCGTGGGGAAGGCCCGAGGCTATCCACGGAGTTACCCGACCAGGAGCTTGGCCCTTGTGAGGGATTCCTTGCGAGGGGCTCCAACGAGGACTAGGGGGAAGCTTGCGCGCTTCTCGATACCTCGGTAAAAATATTGGAGTCATCGATGGGAGTTTGCATATCTCTACCTTGCTCTTTAGCTTCCGCATTTACATTGATTACTTTACTACGTTTGCGGTAGAGATAGCAACACACTAGCAAAACCATAGTTGCACATCTAGATAGCTTTTCTATTGCATAGGTTTTGCTAGGGTTAGAAAAAGAGGCCATAGTTTAGAGTTAGGTTTTTAAGTTGCCTAATTCAACCCCCCCCCTCTTAGGCGTCACGGTCCCTTCAATTGGTATCAGAGCCGGTTGGCTCATATTTGAACCTTTGGCTTAACCGCCGTTGAGCCGACGCTATTGTAGAGTGGTTGGGATGGATACCGCAAGGCCTCCACAATTTGACGGCACTAACTTCCCATACTATAAAGCTAGAATGGCTTGCCACCTTGAGGCAATTGATTTGGGTGTATGGAGAGTCACTCGTGATGGGATGAAACCCATCAAGAATCCCAAAAAACCCACAAAGAGTGACAAAAAAGAAATGCATTTCAATGCTAGAGCTAAGAATTGCTTGTTTGAATCATTTAGCATGGATGTGTTTAACCAAGTGTTCACCTTAAATACAGCACATGAAATTTGGTTAAAACTCCAAGAGCTCCATGATGGCACAAGTAATGTCCGTGAGCAAAAACATTGTCTAGCCAAGCAAAATTATGATTCCTTTGCTATGAATGATGATGAGCTTGTTCGTGATATGTATTCTCGATTGAATCTAATTATCAATTAGCTCCATTCAATAGGATTATTAAACCTAGATGATGCGGACATCGTAAGGAAGATCATCTCCGTTCTACCACAAAAGAAATATGCAAGCATCATCACCATCCTTCACAACATGGAGAACTTGAGCACCATGACCCCGGGCATTGTCATTGGCAAGCTAGTGGCATTTGAAATGTCACGCAAGATGGGTCAAGGAGAAGCATCTTCATCAAGCAAAGGCAAAGCTCTCGCTTGTAGTGAGAAGAAAAAGATGAAGGGCAAGAAAGTTGAGTCAAGCTCAAGCTCAAGCTCCTCAAGTGAAGAAGAAGAAGATGAGGATGGTGATGATGATGAACAAGAATCAAGTGATGATGATCAATCTTCCTCCTCCACCTCTGACCTTGATGAAGAATCAATCAAATTTACCAAAAAGGTGGAGAAGATGATCGTAAGGCTCAATGTCAAGGGTGTGCCCATCCAAATTCAAGACCTCATTTTCACTAATCAAAGAAACGAGCAAAGAAAGAGGGGATGCTATGGATGCGGTGAGTTGGGGCACTTTATGGAAGTTTGTCCAAACAAGCCCACAGCCAAGACAAAGAAGAAGGAGTGCACGAACAAAGCCCTCACAACAATAAGGTCATGGAATAATTCTTCAAGTGAAGAAGAAAACCATCACAAGAGGCGAGGTCACCAGCACTCATCATCAAGCTCTTCTCATGTGTGCCTTATGGCATGAGGTAACGAAAGCTCATCCTCTAGTGAGAGTGATAGTGATGATGATTTGCCTTCTTACAATACAATTGTGCAACAAAATCTTAAATATGCTAAAGTTTGCACTAGTCAACAAAAGAAGCTCAAAAATTTAAAAGAAGAACTAGGTAGTTCATAAGAAGCATACAAGAATTTGCTTGAACAATATGAAAACTTTGCAAATCTCAATGTTGAACTATCTACTAAAATTGAGCAACTTGAGGCTAGTACAACAACAAGTGCATGCACAATTAATGATAAGCAACTTGAAAAGAAAAATGAAAAATTAAAAGAAAAGTTAGCTAGCTCACAAAATGATTATCAAAGTTTGCTTGCTAAAATGGAAATCATGTGCAAACATTGTGATGAGCTAACAAATAAAGTTGCTAATCTCGAGGCCGTCAAAAATACCCCCACCAAGGCATCTAAAAGAAATGACATAATTAAAAAGGATGCATCTACCTCTTGCAATGATTTATGTTTAGACTCATCTTTGTGCAACCAAGCTTGTGTTGAGAAAGTGATTGTAGATACATGCACACAAGAGGTTGCAAAAGAGAATGAGCAACTCAAGCAAGAAGTAGCTTGCCTCACCAAGGACTTGACTCAAGTAAAAGGCAAGGCGAAGCAAACCCAACTTCATCAAGATAACACCGTCAAGGGAGTGAAGAAGCTTGATGAAGGACAAACTGTGGTTTGCTATGTGTGCCACAAAGAAGCCTACAAGTCCTATGAGTGCAAGGTGAAGAATGGGGGAGGAGCAAAGAAGAAGGAGAAAAAGCAAACAAGCAAGCTCTCCAACACCTACACCAACAAGGTGGACAAGAAGGCCTCCACACCTTATCTCTTGAAGAAGAAGAAAAACGACAAGGTGGTGGCCATCAAGGTGAACAAGCAAGCCAACAATGGGGTCAAACGCTTTTGGGTGTCAAAGGAAATCATTTCAAACATGAAAAGCACCAAGAAGGTTTGGATCCCAAAAGGGAAGTGAGAAGTCCATTGGACTCTCGGGGAATTTGGAGACTTGGCAAAGTTTTGGGTGCATTACTTGGGGCGCATCATGATGGACAAAGTCATTGCCAAGTAGGTTAGTGAATACTATGGACCCAAATTCCCCTTCTCATATTAGGTAACTAGATGTCATTACTTTCAATTAGTTTTCATTTCAATTGGTATTGTTTTTCAATTGATTTACTCTTAAAGCATCTAGTTATCTTTCATACCTATGTTTGCATCTACATGCTTAAATCTTTTGTCATGCATTCAATAGGTATATCATATGGTAGCTTGCTCGGTTCCATGATCAACCCTTGGAGCAAACCTACATGGTTTAAAATTGTTTAGGAGCATGGCACATAGCTTGTTTTACAATTATTTATCAAATATGTGCCAAAGTCCAAATTATGGATAATCTCTCCCAAATATCATCTTTCAAGTGGTATTTTGATTCTTAAATCAATGTGCACAAATGGTACAAGTATTCAACACTTGTATGCACATATTTGGGGGGAGTAATTCTACAACTTGGATGCTTTGAGACTATCACTTATTCAAATGGTATCAATTTTTCAAACCTATCACATGTATAATAGTCTCATTGTAAGGAAATTGGAGTCCCCGGAGTTAAGCATTATTCTTCAATTGGCTAATCATGTTGATTTCATTTCATTTTTATATGCTTTCTCTATGCATTATATAGATTAAACTCCCTTGTACAATAACTTGCTTACTATGCATATGCTTTGCTTTCTACCATATGTATGCATATATTTAGGGGGAGCTTAGTCTATATAATGTGAGAGTCATATTTTGTGATCCATTTCACTCTTATACAAAGGATCATGAAATTTGACCCTTCCTTGTGCTACTAATGTCTTCCTTTTTGGTGTTTGATGCCAAAGGGGGAGAACTTGAAGGACCAAAGGCAAGCATCAAGTTGATGTCTACAAGTGGTAATGGTCTGAGAAAGGGAGGAAAGTGAATTATGGATTAGTCTAAGTAATGGGAGAAAATTTTATAGAAAGCTAGGCTTTAATCCATAATATCACACGGGGACATTTACAAGGGCAAGACAAGCTTTTAAGCAAAAGTTTTAATTGGTATCTTACAATTGACTTCAATTGGTATCCCTAAATATCTTATATGATTTCAATTGGTATCTTTAAGTATCAAATAAACTTGCCCTTTTGCATTGCATCCTAGCAAGTAGGTAGTTTTTAACTTCCAAATTCCTATTATTTGCTTACCTTGGTCGTGTTGGCATCAATCACCAAAAAGGGGGAGATTGTAAGGAAAATGGACCCTTGGCCCATTTACTTTGGATTTTGGTGTTTGATGACCAACACAACCAAATTGGACTAATGAATTTGCAAGTGTTTGTTTTGTAGTCCAACAGGGTGCAAGACGTGACTTGGACGAAGGCGACATGATGATCCGATGATCAACACCTTAAGCAAGACTTTAGGAGCACAAGAAAAGACCCAAGGTATCAAGCAAAGTCCTAGCATGAAGTTAGGAACCAAGCCGTACGCAAGATCGCGAAGAAACGAGCTCGCAGAGGTGACCGGACGCTAGACCGGATGCTGGAAGCGCGACCGGACGTTGGACCGGTGGCTCAGCAGACAGGCGACCGGACGCAAGGACCGGACGCTAGCGGCAACCGACCAGACGCAGGAACGCAGCGTACGATCGAGTACAAAAAGGTTCCAGAGCGGCACATCTACGACCGGACGCGGCCGGTGGCAAGCGACCGGATGCTGGCCAGCGTCCGATCAGCATATTGCCGGCTCAATGGTCGGGACAACCGGACGCGTCCGGTCAGGACGATTCAGCGTCCGGTCAGTAGCAATTTTACGGGAATTCAACCCCAATGGCTACTTTCTCAGTGGGGCTTATAAATACAACCCCCAACCGGCCATTTGAGATGTGTGGAGCTGAGGAAACATACCAAGAGTGTTGATACACCATTTGAGTGATCTCCACATGCATAGTGCTTAGTGTTTTATTAGGTGATTAGCATAAATGCTTTGCGAAGTGCTTAGGTTGATTAAGACCACCGCTTATGCGCTTGCTCTAGGTTTAGGCCTAGTGTTTAGTGAGGTTTGCATACCTCTTGCCGCCCCGTGCTTGCGAGCTCAAGTGTTGTCCATCGGAGGGGCTTGAAGTCTTGCGAGATCACACCAACCACGTTTGTAGTGTGGCTGCCACCGTGTACCAGAGGGAACAAGGCCCGCAGCGTTTCGGCCGAAAGCTTGATAGTGAAGACGACGGGGAGCATTCGGGAGAGGCTTGCCGAGAGGCACATCGGAGACCCACTTGCGCGTGGGGAAGGCCCGAGGCTATCCACGGAGTTACTCGACCGAGGGCTTGGCCCTTGTGAGGGATTCCTTGTGAGGGGCTCCAACGAGGACTAGGGAGAAGCTTGCGCGCTTCTCGATACCTCGGTAAAAATACTAGAGTCGTCGATGGGAGTTTGCATATCTCTACCTTGCTCTTTAGCTTCCGCATTTACATTGATTACTTTACTACGTTTACGGTAGAGATAGCAACACACTAGCAAAACCATAGTTGCACATCTAGATAGCTTGTCTATTGCATAGGTTTTGCTAGGGTTAGAAAAAGAGGCCATAGTTTAGAGTTAGGTTTTTAAGTTGCCTAATTCACACCCCCCCCCTCTTAGGCGTCATGATCCCTTCACGCAAATCGGCTACTTTTATTCAAAAAAATGTTTTTTCCCACACCTGCTGTACCTAAACTTAACACTAAATTTATGGCTGATGGCTTAAGTGCAGAATTCATGGGTGTAGGCCACGAAGACACAAATACACGGGTAAGGTAAATGCCATGTCCTTATTTCTTCCAGTTTCTAATCTCTATGTGACTAGAGAAAAAAATTACTCATGCTTCATGGTCGGTGTAAAAATAGAAGCTTTAGAATATTTCTCATGCAGTGTGAAGATCTGAAATAGTTTATTGCGGTTCGTTTTAAATGAGAGGGTATAAATACTTCCTCTATTCATCCAAGGAAGGTCTTTTACCCATTTGATCATCTGAGAAACACCCTTGAGAGTGCTTTGATGAGCAAGAGCTTAGTGAGGTGATTGAGATTTGAGAATTCAAGATTAACACCTCATTAGTGCAAGAAGAGTAGCAAGTGTGTATCCACCCTTCTCATTAGGCTTGTTGTGGTCAAGTGAGCGTTCGTGCTTGTTACTCTTGGTGATCGCCATCACGTAGACGGCTTGGTGGTGATCGAGAGTTTGGTGATCATCTGGCGGAGCTTGTGGATGACCAAACTCAAGTTGTGAGCAGTTGTGGGCGATTCACCGCGACGGAGTGTTAAAGAATCAGCCCGTAGAGAGCACTTGATGCTTGCGCGGATCAAGGGGAAGCTACACCCTTGCGCGGGTGCTCCAACGAGGACTAGTGGAGAGTGGCGACTCTCCGATACCTTGGCAAAACATCGCCGCGTTCCTTCTCCTCTCTTTACTTTAAAGCATTTATATTTGAGCAATTCATTTCTTGTCTTTATATTCTTAGACTTGCCATGCTAGAGTAGGATTAGAACTTAGGGTCCTAAACTTTTATGCGGTAGATCAATAGAATCATTTTCTAGGCACAAGGGGTGAAGTGGGCTAAGCGTAGGGTTTAATTATTGCAAAGAATTTTAGAATTAGTCCAATTCACCCCCTCTTGGGCATCTTGATCATTTCATAATACACGTGAAAAATTAAATTGATATATTCTTTGTTTTGACTTGGCTAACAAACATCCCATTCAATTTATGTTGCACCTGTTGCAACGCACGGGCATTCATCTAGTACCTAATAATAAAGAGACAAAATTTCTCTCCACCTATTTTTTGGTCTGGCCATCTCTTAATTAACTTTGTGAATGTGAAAAAACCGTCTATAGCCCTTCTCTTTATATAACTAGGAATCCTTCTCCAATTAGATCTCTTTGATTTTGGGTGAATAGAAATCTTAATCCAAAGAGGAAAAATATAATAATATGGATAATTAGGAATCTTAATCCTATTAGATCGTAACCGGAATAGGAATCTTAATCAAATGCAAAAATATAAGAATAGAAATATGTTCTTTTTTCATTTTTTCTGGTTTGTCCATTTTTAATAAGAGATCGCAACCATTTTATTCTTTGTCCATAAGAAACAAAGATTTTTACCACTAACTTAATTTAATTTTTTACTCGAACTCATGACCCGTGCTACAACTCACTACATATTAGATCCCATTGCAAAACATGAACATATTTGCTAGTGAATATAAAGTGGTTCAACATTATTTTTATCCTAACTCTCCTTGACCTTTCCGGTTGTTGCCACTCTCGTGGATGAGAAGCCGTTGGGTAGGGAGCTCATCATCGGGGTTGAGAACCGATCATCTGGAAAAAAAAAATAAAGTTTTTATAGTGCATTCCTATCAACTTTCTTGTTACTACAAACAGTATAATTCTTATTTTTAAGGAGCCAAACAATTATAAATTGGCTAGACTTAATTATATAAAAAGTACTAATATTTATGCTACTGAATAAATATTATTAGATTAATTATGAAATATTTTTTTATAGCATACCAACTTAGAGTTATAAATGTTAATAATATTATTTATAAACTTATTCAAACTTAATAAATTTTGGCTTAGTATAAATCTAGAAATGTATCTTCTTTAGAATAGAGGTTAGGTACCACTTTAGTGTCTGTCATGTACGCATGTGTTCTGCTTCTCATCGTCCATGCTTGCTGTGACTTGTGAGGACCCATCCCATCCACGCGAATCTCATACCCTTGGAACGTTCGAATCTGTCGCCGCCCGTACCTACCCGACGCGTTCTTCACTTCTTCTGCTCGGAGTTGGAGGCTTGGCCGGTTGGGCCATACCATAGATCGTCTCTGTATCTTATAAGTCGGCTGATGCTATTTTATTATGAGAAAAAAACGCTATATTATGAGTTGAAGCCAACAACCTTGGAGAAATGGGGTACGCCGAGTTCTTCACTCATACCCTATGCTAGTATGCTCACGGCGACACGCGCGCACGCTGCTATGTTGACCAACTTTTCAGTAGCTGAGCCGCCGATGATCACCCGTGATGAACTACGGGGACTGGGGGATCAGACCTCATTTTTTCAACCATGCAGTATTTTAGTTCAGACAGACTCGAGAAACTCATCCGCGTGCACAGGCACGACTGTACGCGTACGGGCAAAAGAGCTTGCTTTATCGTGGTCAAGTCATGTCTTGGACACGCGTTCGGTTTGCTGAAAATTGGCTGAAAACACTGTTTTAGCTGAATTGTTGTGAGAGGAAAAATAATGTTCCAGCTGAAAAAAGAAGCCAAACAAGCCGGTTTTAAGGTAAGCCGAACGGGTCATTTGTAAACTAATTTTAAATCTAACACTGTTTAATTTTTTTTCTTCTAAAACTAACACTTTTGGCCGCGCCTATTTCCCTGGCGCGGCGAAACGTCTGTGCCGCGTCATACATGGTGGCGCGCGCGAGAAGGATGACGTGGCGATGACCAAAGCGCTGACCGGTGACGTGGCAGAGTCTGCCGCGCCACCGATCTAGGCGCGGCACTGACGCGTCATCCCTCGCGGCGCGGCAGTCCCAGGCGCGCTCCGCGGGCACGCAACGGAGACGACGGGCTGCTGCGCCTGCGCCACAGACAGGCGCGCGCCGCGGATGCGACGGATTGGGTCACTTCACTTTCGTTGCGGAGGGAGATAGGGGAGGCGGCCGTGCGGTGCGACCTTAAAACAACCACCCGTTTTAAAGTCTTTAAGCTGAAAGGTGGTTTGACTTGGACAGGACCAGTATACAAGATCTTGGGTTAGTGGCGGAACCAGCAACCTTAATTAAGGGGGGCGGAATAAATATTGTGACACCTCTAAGTGTGCTAAGTATACATGTAAGTGTATCTTTCAACAAAATTTTCAATGTTTTATATACGCAGTTAGTATTTATAACAAAAACACAATATTATGACACAAAATGGGTGAATTAGTGCCTTAATATGCTATAAATGGGAATGTTTATTATGCTATTAATAAAATTTTCTACGGCATTGTGGGGGGGGGGGGGGGGGGGGAAGGGGGCACGGCTTTGCTGCCCCCTGGTTCCACCACTGTCTTGGCTTATCTTTCGCTAAAATTCCTAATCTGTGGATGCAGCGATGGGGCATTTTACAATTCTAACACTAAGAAAATCATGTAGGAGGACTCCGTCCGTCCCATTAAAAATGTCGTTTTTTATTTTTAGATTTCTTTTTTGACCGTTCGTCTTATTTATTTTTTATGCAAATAATAAAACAAAAAAATCATTATTAAAGTATCTCTAATGATAAAATAAATTATAACAAAGTAAATAATATTTATACAAAAACTTTAAATAAGACGAATAGTCTAAAAGTTAAAAACAACAATTTCGATGGGGATGGAGGGTATCTTCGGTATACAGGGCCCCAGACCCCGGATTAAAAATGCTGCCACTCTCAATTCAAAAACCCTCGTCCACTGACAGTAGTGGTAGTTGCACTACATTGTAAACAAGAATGAACGCCTAGTAGGTGGCTAGGTGCATACAGCAAGGCGCACACACGCGCGCCCCGGTATATGCGAATAGGATGAAATATAATCAGATACTGACAGCATTATTTAGTATATTTTAATTTAAATCCAAATTCAAATATGAATATTATTGATATACGAATACGAAACGGATGTCTCGAATTCATATTCACATTCAGATAATGATATATATTTATTTGCTTATCGATAGTTTTATTAGCAGACAAAGTGCATGGTGGACGGTTGGCCGGGCACTAGGAGACGAGCACGCGACGAGCATATGGCCAGGCAAAGGGAGCCAAGCATGCGATGGGTGAATAGTGCGGGGCAAGTAAAAGAAAGAGAAGAGACATAAAATAATATTTTAATATTATGGGTGGTTTTTATGACTACATGCATTTTTGCTGCTATTTTTATCTATAAAGACTACTTTTAGTGTGTGGTTGCCCTTACAGACCCATATGGGCCCGTTCGCTTCGCTGAAAAAATAAGCCGAAACACTGTTCCGGTTGATTTATTGTGAGAGAAAACATTGTTCCGGCTAAAAAAACAAGTTGAAAAGTACGGATTATAAGACAAGCGAACATGACCCATGAAGTTGTTCAATATTATTAGAGTCCATTGCTATAATTAGCCATACGGATATAATCTATCCGTTAAAAATATATATCTATTATATATCTACATCTTATAATAAAGAGGAAAATTTTCTCTCCACCTATTTTTTGGTCCAGACATCCCTTAATTAACTTTGTGAATGTAAAAAACCGCATATAGCCCTTCTCTTTATATAACTAGGAATCCTATTCCAATTAGATCTCTCCGATTTCTGGTGAATAGAAATCTTAATCCAAAGAGAAAAAAAATAATAATATGGATAACTAGGAATCTTAATCCAATTAGATCTCTCCAACTCCAAGTGTCCGGAATAGGAATCTTAATCAAATGCAAAAATATAAGAATAGAAATATATTCTTTTTTCACCTTTTTCTGGTTTGTCCATTTTTAATAAGAGATCACAACCATTTTATTCTTTGACTCCTGAACAAACAAATATTTTTATCACTAAATTTAATTTTTGACTCGAACTAATGACCCATGCTACAACTCACTACATATTGAATCCCAATGCAACACACGGGCATGTTTGCTAGTAAATATAAAGTGGTTCAACATTATTTTTATCCTATCTCTCCTTGGCCTTTTTCGGTTGTTGCCACTCTAGTGGACCAGAAGCCGTTGAGTAGGGAGCTCATCATCGGGTTGAGAACCGATAATCTGGGGAAAAAAAGCTTTTATAGTGCATTCCTATCCACTTTCTTGTTACTATAAACAGTGTAATTCTTATTTTTAAGGAGCCAAACAATTATAAATTGGCTAGACTTAATTATATAAAAAGTACTAACATTTATGCTACTGAATAAATATCATTAGATTAATTATGAAATATTTTTTATAGCATACCAACTTAGAGTTATAAATGTTAATAATATTATTTATAAACTTATTCAAACTTAATAAATTTTGGCTTAGTCTAAATCTAGATACTGGCATGTTCGGCTAGTATTAAAGTCGGATGAAACTGTTTTGTTATGAAGAAAAAATACTGACTGATAAGTTCAAGCGAACTGGCCCGTCTTTAGACCAGAGGTCGTCTTTAGACCAGAGGTTAGGTACCACTTTAGTGTCTGTGTCATGTACGCATGTGTTCCGCTTCTCATCGTCCATGCTTGCTGTGACTTGTGAGGTCCCATCCCATCCACGCGAATCTCATACCCTTCGAACGTTCGAATCTGATGCCGCTCGTCCCTACCCGACGTGTTCTTCACTTCTTCTGCTTGGAGTTTGGAGGCTTGGTCTGTTGGGCCATACCATACATAGATTTATAAACTGACTGATGCTGCTGTTTTGTCGTGAGAAAAAAATACTGTATTATACTTGTGTTTAGTGGGTGGAAAGTTAGAAATTTAGCTACTATAGTACTTTCATTTTTATTTGGCAATTAGTGTTCAATCATGAACTAATTAGGCTCAAAACGTTCGTCTCGCAATTTCCAACTAAATTGTCCAATTAATTTTTTTTTCGTCTACATTTAATGCTTCATACACGTATCGTAAAATTTAATGTAATAGATACTGTAACATTTTTTAGAAAAACTTTTCGCGAACTAACCAGAGCTATGATTGATAATGCGATAAAACGAACAGGGCGATAGTCCGTAGGAAGGCGTTGTGTCAGGCATGCGGCCTCCGGGACCACGTAAGCGTGCAGTGTCCAGGTCAGATCGATGGATTGTCTCATATCCTGTCAAAGTAGCTTGCAGAGGGAGGGAACGGACGGACACCACGTCTGACAAAAGCTACAATCTCCTATTGTTTTGCGTGTTGGGAGAAAACAACGGGCAGTTAGTTGGTTGGTTTTAGCCGGACTAAATTAGTTAGTCAATAGTATTTTTCTCTTATAATAAATTAACATTAGTCATTTCAAACTAACCCAAAAACTAACCAGCGAAAAGAGACGAGTCTGATAAAGTTGAGGTAGTTGGAGAAGGACGAGCAAAAGAATAGGCAAAAAGCCAAATGGACTTTTCTTACAGCACTAGTAGTCTCTGTTGTGAGATTATTAACCCCATTTCTCTTTTGCCTACGTGGACAATAATTCTGAGTTGAAGCCAACAACCTCGGAGAAATGGGGTACGCCGAGTTCTTCACTCATACCCTATGCTAGTATGGTCACGGCGACACGCGCGCACGCTGCTCTGTTGACCAACTTTTCAGTAGCTGAGCCGCCGATGATCACACGTGATGAACTATGGGGACTGGGGGTTCAGACCTCATTTTTTCAACCATGCAGTATTTTATGTTCGGACAGACTCGAGAAACTCATCCGTGTGCACAGGCACGACTGTACGCGTACGGGCAAAAGAGCTTTGCTTGATCGTGGTCAAGTCATGTCTTGGACTCATGGAGGAAAAGACGAACCAATATGGGATTTTTTTTATTTTTAACACTTTTTTTTTGTAAACTAATTTTAAATCTAAATTGTTTAATTTTTTTTTCTAAAACTAACACTTTTGGTCGCGCCTATTTTCCTGACGCGGCGAAACGTCTGTGCCGCGTCATACATGGTGGCGCACGTGAGAGGGATGACATGGCGATGACCAAAGCGCTGACCGGTGACGTGGCAGAGTCTGCCACGCCACCGATCTATGCATGGCATTGACGCGTCATCCCTCGCGGCGCGGCAGTCCCAGGCACGCAACGGAGACGGCGGGCTGCTGCGCCTACGCCTGCGCCACAGACAGGCACGCGCCGCGGATGCGACGGATTGGGTCACTTCACTTTCGTCGCGGGCTGTTGCGCCTGCGCCACAGACAGGCGCGCGCCGTGGATGCGACGGATTGAAGAATCCCCCGTCCGTCCGCGCACGCAACGGAGACGGCGACGGCGACACAAGCGCTGACGCGGAACTCAGAGAGACCAAGCAGACGGATTGTAGCAGTTTCGCGGGAATTCGACCCCAACGGCTACTTTATCAGTGGGGCTTATAAATACAACCTCCACCCGGCCATTTGAGATGTGTGGAGCTGAGAAAACATACCAAGAGTGTTGATACACCATTTGAGTGATCTCTACATGCATAGTGCTTAGTGTTTTATTAGGTGATTAGCATAAGTGCTTTGCGAAGTGCTTAGGTTGATTAAGACCAACGGGAAGAACAAGGTTGACACGATGATTTTCTCCTGAGGTTCACATGCTTGCCAACACACTACGTCCTCATTGTGTCGACCGCTCACTTGGTGGTTCGGCGGCTAATTGACATCACCCGCCAAGCCTGCACGTCGGGCACTGCAAGACCCTACCCCGGAAGTGAGGGTAGCTCAATGACACGCTCAACTAGAGTTGCTCTTCGCGGCTCCCGCGGGGTGAGCACAATGCCCCTCACAAAGCTCTTCTCCGGAGCACCGCACAAGCTTCTTGCGGGCTTTGACAGAGACCACCACCAAGCCATCTAGGAGGTGGCAACCTCCAAGAGTAATAAGCACCACCGGCTTGCAACTCAATCACCTAGTGTCACTCGATGCAACCTCACGATGCAATCGCACTAGAATCGCTCTCTCACACAATCGGATGATCACTATCAAGCATATGTGAGATGGAGAGCTCCCAAGCACTCTCAAGCATGGACACAAAGTCCCCTGAGGTGCTCTCTACTAGCCATGGCTGAGACACCCTTCTATTTATAGCCCCACAGGCTAAACTAGCCGTTACCCCTTCACTGGGCAAAACTCGGGATGACCAGACGCTCCAGTCAGATCGATCGGACGCTAGACCCCAGCGTCCGATCGTGCGAAGCACGCCACATCTCCCCTACTTCAAACGCTGATCGCCCGATCTCAACAGTCAAGTTGCGACCAGACGCTGCAGCTCAAAGTGACCGGACGTAGTAACCCCAGCGTCCGATCGTTTCCAGTGAGGTAACAGTCGCGACCGGACGTGTCCGGTCGGTCGCGACCGGACGCGTCTGGTCGGTCACGATCTGACTTAGCATCAGCGTCTGGTCCTTCTCCAACTTTTCTGCGTCGCCTACGTCACTATACATCAGCCTGACCGGACGCACCCTGCCAGCGTCCGGTCACTTTCAGCGCCAGCGTCAGGTCGAAGACCGGCGCCTGCACACTCTCTGCCGCCACTGACCGGACGCAGGACCCCAGCGTCTGGTCACTACGTGACCAGCGTCCGGTCCACTCTGTGAGACCCGATCTTTTCTGTATAGGGCGCTGGTGGTACCGTTGGACTATCCGCACTCTACGGGCGGACACTCCGCCGGTGGAGTTTCTAACCCTTCTCGCCTCTGTTTCATCGCCGAGTTGATCCACATCAACTCCAACTTCATCTTCTTTATAAATGTGCCAACACCACCAAGTGTACACTATCATGTGTATGTGTGTTAGCATTTTCACAATCATTTTCTAAAGGATTAGCCACTCAACTTGCCACGCCACTCAATCCTAGCGACGATGAAAAGTTAGATCACTCGAGTGGCACTAGATGACCGATATGCAAACAAGTTTGCCCCTCTTGATAGTACGGCCATCTATCCTAAACCCGATCACCAACTTCTCTACACACCTATGACCAGTGAAATAAAATGCCCTAAGTTATACCTTTGTCTTGCACATTCCATTCCATCTCCTCCAATGTCGATGCAACACATGCACCAACATGATCAACAATGATATGATCCACTTCATATCATCACGTGATCATATTGGTTCATTGATCTTGACTTTACTTGCTTTTCACCATTGCCTTCGTCCATCGGCGCCAAGTCTTGCTCAAGCTTCACTGCCACGCGGTCCATCGCTCCAAAGCCTCCGACTTGCCCTTCACACTTGCAACCGGTCCATCAAACCAAGTCTTGTCTTGATCTTCTCCACCTTGATCACATGACTCAATGTCATGTCCCATGTGCAATGAGCTCCTTCATCACCATATGTGTGAGCTTTGCAACATCTCCAAGCCATTTTCGCCTTCATGGCATATGTTGCTCACACACATGTACCTGTGGAGTAATCACCTGTGTATCTCACATAAACACAATTAGTCCACCTAGGTTGTCACTCAATTACCAAAATCACACAAGGACCTTTCAAGCTTTCCGCCTGTTGAACGGCGGCAATTTTTTTATGTTTGCTCTTATATGTATTTCAGGTGTGAAGGCCCTTGGCAGTTTAAATCGAAACTAAGTTGCTTTTCTGTGGCGTCATAAATGCAGGACATTTCTCATTTCAGACCAAACTAATAACAGACCCAAAACGACACAAATTGACTGCAGAGCAAATCCTAAGGCACTAAAATTGCATATGGTTACTAATAGGCAACCCCTACAAGGAAAAGAGACATATTGCATATCCTCAACACGAAAATTGTGGGGCTGGAAACTTGCAATTTACATCATTGCTGATTGCAACTAACTGAATGTTTTATTTGTTTTGTTTTCATGAATAGGAAATATTAATAGGAACATAGCACTACGACTACTATGGACAAGAATAATAAACAAAAAAAATCAGTAATATACTGTGGATGCATCTTATTTGTGCAGTAGTGCACCAACACAACTTTAAAGTAGCTGGAGCATATTTTACAAGCTGTGTGGTTTTCTAAACTCAAAATTGAGTATTCTACATGTGAGAAAATACTCTATTGGTATTTTCCAGATAACAAAATCATCAAGATTCGAAAATCGTCAATGAAGGTACAGGTCATGGTAAACTAGATTTTATCGAGACATGAAATGTACTCACATTTGCTTTAAATGCAGGCCTCAAAGCAGCCATCTCATAGTTGCAACAACCTGTAGAATGGACATTGCAGGACTTTAGCAAAGATTACAGACACCCAATGTTTAGAAGAATAGATGCAGCTGAAAATTGATGTATACAATCTTACCAAGGGACAATATGTAGTAGTAGTACATTACATCTCAACGGTCTGCAGCTTGAGGATCATCACAAGTAAACTTACAATTTTTTCCAATACATATCATCACAAGTAAGCTCCATTTGATCTTGGACCTAGACGATCTGAGGTTCCCTTACCAGGAAGTGTACACCATGACAGAGCAACTTCCATTGTACCAACCAACTTAGATGCATGCCTTGCTTGTTTAGCTACCTTTTCAAGGGGCAACCTAGCATCAACAGCAGCTCCAGCTACCTGTGAACCAGATAGGCCAATATCAACGTTAATAAATCTAGTACAACTTTCGTTTTTTTTCTCAAACAATATAGGAGAGTTGTCAGTCATTTCATTAAGATATGAGAAAACTAAGGGAGAAGGCATAGGACCTATTCCCAATACACTCAACTCACACGCCCACACCTAAAAAATGCTTTAATAGACACTAAGAACAAAACGTGAACCGGCTAGGTTGAAGGATCAGCTGAGAGAATAATTAGATGCTAAGAACAGGAACCGGAAGTAAACATGGTGCGACACTATGAGCCGAGAGAAGCTGACTCCTAGAACTGGAAGGAATGACAGGGTTGCAACAACCACCAAATAATGTAGCAGATTACAAAAAGTAACGAAATTGTAAACAGGACAATAGGAAGAGAGTAAACAGGCAAGGCAACGCAGTTGAAAAAAAACAATAAGATCTGTGTGGCCTTGAGGTCCGCATGGAGGTTCCACACAATCAAACAATAGAAATAAATCAGTCCTTTGTTCCATCCTCATTCTAAAATGAGGAGGAGGCGACCGACAGGAGGAAACAATAGAAACAACCAAACACGGAAAGGGGTTCCACACCCTGTATTCAACCTTTGTTCCATCCTCATTCTAAAATGCCCAAAAATCAAACAATAGAAATAAATCAGTCCTACAACATATTTTCAATTGATGAGTTTTAGAAACTACGGCATTGTGAATATTCAGAGCAGTAATTTATCCCAGAAATGGAAAGGGAAACAAATAAATCTATATATCATTGGGCATTAGCGCATCAGAAACTCAAAATTGCATCATCCATTTAGATGTCCTAAAGGGGAATCCGAGTAACCGAGTAAGATCATCATTTACAGAGTTGCAAGCCCAGAATGTTGTCACAAGATAACAGTCCAATACTTAGTTAGATTCAAGCTAATGAGTTGGCAGAAACCGAAAGTCTACTTTTTTATATATAACATTATTGCCCGTGCTAACGCTACGGTTCTCCCATTACTTAAACCCAAAGGAAACTAAAAAAACAGATCCTAATATCATCTTCTAGTTAAGATTTTTATCTTCACATGGTCGGAAGAAGAAAAATCTAACACAAAATCGAAGAAAAAATCAGAACAAATTATTGATCTGCAGTTTCAGATTTAAAACCACAAAAGCTATGATAATATAGCTTTCCATCACTGGTATCAGTGGAATAAAAGCGTTTGGGGTAATTGTTTCATCATCAATCAGCCAGCTCAAGAGTTGACAAATTGTACTCCAGAACCATCCAATCAGTATTTTAGTACCACATAGGTGCCGAAAATGAACAGATCTAACACTACAAACAACAGACCAGCAACACACTGCATGAATCTACGAAAAAAAAATGTGTAAAATTCCATGTCAAGTAATATAACAATATGTAGTCAGGCTACACAGTCAACTCTGTGATCTCATTGCCATTTCCTTCATGGACTCGAACCACAAATACATCCAACATACCATCAAATCCTAGAACAATCAATCAAACAACTAGAGAACCAGATCTACTGAACCAATGACCCCCAACAACAGAGTTCAAATCAAGGGACAGCGTGCGCCGTACCAAGGTACTTGCCGACCTCTAGCAATGGCGCCATGCGCCCTCGTTGTTGGAGACGGCCGCCACCCGCGCTGCTCGGGAGAGCTCGTCCAGGCATGACCTGTGCCGCCGCTCGGGGACCTCGTCCGGTCGCGACCCGCGCCGCCGCTCGGGGGACCTCGCACGGGCCCTCGCCGGCCACGGCCATGGAGGACTGCCCCGCCGTGGCCTTCGGTAGGTGTGCGTCGTGCCCGGAAATGTGCGCCGCTACACCTGGGCGAGAAGAGGATAGAGGAAGGGGAACGGTTGCAGCCGATCTCACCCACTGGAGAAGTGAGTCGATGCGTGGCCTTGAGGTCCACATGGAGGTCCACAGGTCAGAGGCAAAGACAGCAGACCACATCCAACATCCAGCAGACGCGTGCGAGACGATCCGACGGACAGAAAATCCATGTGTCAATAAACCAAGAAACACATAGCATTCCTGTTATTTTTTAAAAAAAATCCTCAAGGGTTAGCAACCAAAGGGGATTAATCCCCTCCAATCCCCATGTGGAATATGTGCATTCAAAGGAGCTCGATCGCGAACGAGCCAGTGGCTCAGTGGTAGTACTCGCGGTGGCGAGTCTGCCCGCCAGCGTTCGATCCCTGGCGATCGCAGCGCTGGTGACGCACCGGGTGTGTGCTGTGCAGCACCCATTTATAAATAGTGCCTCTTTCGCGTGATGCCACAATGGGATCGTGACGTGCCCATCGCCTACGGAATCTGAGGATTTCGGTGATCTCAACAAAGGACGCGGTCTTCAGATCCGAGTGTAGTTGTAGGTTTGTTTGTACACGGGTGGTGTGAGTAGTGTGCGTGTGTTGAGTGAGCGTGCGTGCGTGTGTACGAACAGATAACCCAGATAAGAGGAAAAAAAAAGGAGCTCGATCGCATTGTGTCACACTGACACACATAGTATTGGTAACGCGTTGCAGTCGGTCGTTGCCATCTCGCTTCTTGGCATCGGAAAGCAGCAGGCATGACGCGTTTCCTGTGACTGTGTGCCGTAGCTCCGCTACTTGTGAGAAACAGGCACATGCTTTGTTTGATTAACTTACAGTCGGAACGCATGCTTTGTGGTCTGAGGCTCTGAGCATACTCGTAGTTCTTGACTCATTACAGAAACGCTAGTCCTGTCTCTGAGTCAATTCATCGTGCTGAGCTTCGCCGCTCACCGGTCTTCCCTTGTGGACACCTGCCTGCGCTGCCAAATAGTCAAAGCAGCAGCCAGCAGGCAGCCAACTGCCAAATTGTCAAAGCAACAGCAGACCACCTTGCTCTTCGTCCATTGTGCAGCTTTAGCCTTGTTTAGATTGCCTCAAAATTTCAAGTTTTTCTTGCTTTCTTTGATTAATTTACAGTCGGAACGCATGCTTTGTGGTCTGAGGCTCTGAGCATACTCGTAGTTCTTGACTCATTACAGAAACGCTAGTCCTGTCTCTGAGTCAATTCATCGTGCTGAGCTTCGCCGCTCACCGGTCTTCCCTTGTGGACACCTGCCTGCGCTGCCAAATAGTCAAAGCAGCAGCCAGCAGGCAGCCAACTGCCAAATTGTCAAAGCAACAGCAGACCACCTTGCTCTTCGTCCATTGTGCAGCTTTAGCCTTGTTTAGATTGTCTCAAAATTCCAAGTTTTTTCACTCTCTTTCCATCACATCAATTTTTGGTTGCATGCATGGAGCATTAAATGTAGGTAAAAAAAATAACTAATTGTACAGTTTGGTTGTAAATCACGAGACAAATCTTTTGAACCTAGTTAGTCTATGATCGGATAAAGTTTGTCAAATACAAACGAAACGTGCTACAATGTCCAGATTGCAAAAATTTGCAATCTAAACAAGGCCTTTGCTTGCTCGAGGAGGCCCGGTGCAAGAACGCAAGCAGTAGTTTCAGCTTGCTGCACGTGTGTACGTTCTGTCCTCCCTTATCACTCCTTTTTTGCGTTTTGCTCCTGCTATGCTATGCACACCATGACCCATTCCACAAAAAAAAACTGGGTCACGGGATCAACAAACTTGTGGCTCTCAATGGCATTGTTTTGGTCGGTTGGCACTTAAGCCGTCCGATTAATCGTGCGGTTAGCTAAGACATCACGACTCACGAGAGCCAATGGTATTTGAATATATAAAGAGCTGTATCGTTTTTGCTATAAACACTGCTCGTGGGCTCTGCTTAATGTATATATATTGTCGCCCTAAGTAACGTAAAGAATCGTTGCTACTTCTCTACACCTAAAAAATACCTATTGCTATCGTCGTATCGCCCCGCTTGCCTACCTCTCCCTCCGCCCGGTCTAGGGGTCCGCTTAGGTCCTAAAAAATATGGAAGGTAGTCGCTCACCCCTCGCTGCCCAACGTCTTCACGCGCGTGCACGCGGCTTCGCCCCTTAATCAAAACGGCCACGACGCTAATCACAGAAACATCACAAGATTCGATCCTTGCACTGTAGCGAGACTATAGCCCTTCTCTTATATAACCGAGAATCCTGCTCCAATTAGATCTCTCCGATTTCGGGTGAATAGAAATCTTAATCCAAAGAGAAAAAATATAATAATATGGATAAGTAGGAATCTTAATCCAATTAGATCTCTCCAACTCCGAGTAATTGGAATAGGAATCTCAATCAAATACAAAACTAAAAAAAATAGAAATATGTTCTTTTTTCACCTTTTTCTGGTTTGTCCATTTTTAATAAGAGATCGCAACCATTTTATTCTTTGACTCCTTAATAAACAAAGATTTTTACCACTAACTTAATTTAATTTTTGACTCGAACTCATGATCCGTGCTACAACTCACTGCATATCGGATCCCATTGCAACACACGGGCATGTTTGCTAGTAAATATAAAGTGGTTCAACATTATTTTTATCCTATCTCTCCTTGGCCTTTCCGGTTGTTGCCACTCTCGTGGACGAGAAGCCGTTGGGTAGGGAGCTCATCATCGGGGTTGAGAATTGATCATCTGGAAAACAAAAGTTTTTATAGTGCATTCCTATCAACTTTCTTGTTACTATGAACAGTGTAATTCTTATTTTTAAGGAGCCAAACAATTATAAATTGGCTAGACTTAATTATATAAAAAGTACTAACATTTATGCTACTGAATAAATATCATTAGATTAGTTATAAAATATTTTTTTATAGCATACCAACTTAGAGTTATAAATGTTAATAATATTATTTATAAACTTATTCAAACTTAATAAATTTTGGCTTAGTCTAAATCTAGAAATGTATCTTCTTTAGAATAGAGGTTAGGTACCACTTTAGTGTCCGTGTCTTGTACCCATGCGTTCTGCTTATCATCGTCCATGCTTGCTGTGACTTGTGAGGTCCCATCCCATCCACGCGAATCTCATACCCTTCGAACGTTCGAATCTGTCGCCGCCCGTACCTACCTGACGCGTTCTTCACTTCTTCTGCTTGGGCCGCGTTTAGTTGCTCGAAGTTGGCGTCGCCGGAAACACGGTAGATCATTGTAATGCACTGTAGTATTTTCGCTTGTATTTGGTACTAATTGTCCGATCGTTGACTAATTGAGCTCAAAACGTTCGTCTCGCAAAATACAACCAAACTGTGCAATTAGTTTTTGATTTCGTCAATATTTAGTACTCTATGCATGTACCGTAAGTTTGATGTGACGGGAAATCTTTTTTTTTTGCATAGTGCTAAAGTTTGGATTTTGGGTAAGTAAACAAGGCCTTGGAGTTGGAGGCTTGGCCGGTTGGGCCATACCATTGATTGTTTCTGCGGCTTATACATCGACTGATGCTGTTTTATCGTGAGAAAAAAACACTATATTATACTCCCTCCGTCCCACAATACTAGTCGTTCTAGGCAACGGCGTGACTACCAATGATTATGGCAAAAGACCTGCATGCCCCTACTCTGTCCAGTCCTCTCTCCATCCCCACACGTTATTTCCTCTCCTGCGTTCCGCTTTGCTCAGATCCGGATTTCTCTGGCTCCGGTGCTCCTGGCCACGCGCACTAGAGGGAGGCGTCGGTGGAGAAGAGGGAGAGCGCCGGTGTTGGTGGCGACCGGCGGGGGAGGCGATGGCGGCGGAGGCGATGCGCAGTGGAGGAGGCGACGGTCGGTAGATGGGCGGTTGGCGGTGGCGAGCGGTACCAGCGGAGGAAGCCCTGCGGCTGCACCTCCTCCTTGCCCGGTGGCTGCGCCTGCCTGAGGTTGCGGCACCCTAGATCTCGAGCTGGGCGTCGACCTCGGCTGCGCCTGGATCTGGGCGGTGCAGTGGATGGGGAAGAAGGAAGGCGGCGGCGCCCGCTCGGAATGCGCCGCTCGACATCGGCTGCTCCACCTCCGTTCCAGATCGGCCGCTCGGGGACGACCACTCCGCTCGACCGCTGCTCCGTGTGGGAAGAGGACGGGTGCGGCGACGGTGGTGGGATGGAATCGCGAGCACTATAGATGGCCATCGGGCCGTGCCGGCCCAGCCCGGTGGCCCGGCGTCGTGCCTGCACGGGCCACCGTGCCGGCCGTGCCGTGCCGCTGCCATGCTCATGCCACGCCTTTGGCCCAAGGCACGGCCCACGGGCCGTTTTTCCGTGCCGTGCCGCCCGGTGAGCACGGCCAATTTCACTGGGCCATGCCGGCCCATGGCCCGGCTGCCAAAAGACCTCTCTTTTTTCATCAAATTTTCTAAGTGTTTCACTTTCACAGTTCACAGATTCCATTTCACAGACAATAAGACATAAGAGAGATATTATCATAATATCAAAATGAGCTGTTTGTGCAATGCTGCCTCATTAAAAACCTTTCTAGGTAAAACTCATCCTTGTGAGAAACCCTAGAAAGGAAAAAAGAGTACAACCAGTTCTAAATTGTCAAAGTCTTAGTTCTATCCTATTACAATAGCCAACATCAGTGGCAAAGTCACAGTGAGACTTAGTGAGTTCACATGATCACATCACAGCAGCAAGAAGTTCTATTTCTATCCTATTACAAAAGTTCATGTTCATCCATCCATCATCCTTGATCCTTGACTCACTCACTGCCTCAACTATGTCACAAACTCACAGTCCAAAAGTACCTGCAAAATGTCAATGTTAGATTGTTACTTTGTTAGACATAATGAACTTCAAATCTTGAATGTAAAGAAGTTTTAGTTTAGTGACTACCTCTCCTCTTCTCTTCTTCTTCTATCCACCACCAACAGCAGTATCGCCGGTGCCGCTGCCGGTGCCGCTGCCTTCGCCTTGTTCATCGAGGAAGAGGTTGTTGAATGCCTCCTCTAGTTCCAGGTCCTCAGGTGTATGTTGTTCCCTTCTTGCACCTTGTTCCCAGTCCTTGATGCAGGTGAGCATCTCAACATGCTCAGGCAACAAGCGCCGCCGCCGATCTTTGAGTATCCTGGATGTACAGCTGAAACAGGACTCCGAAGAGACAGTAGACACAGGGATAGACATAATATCTTGAGCCATAATCGACAGGATTGGATAGGTTAGCTTGTGGTCACGCCACCAGAGGAGTATGTTAAAGGATTCCTCATAACATGTGACAGGGTCACTGTCCAAGTAAGCTTTGAGCTCACTAATAGCAGATGGAGTAGATGAAGATGAGGGGGAAGAGACAGGGGATTCACCAGGACCTCCAAAGATCCTTCCCCATGCCTGTTTTGTCTTACCAGTATGAGCTGAAGGGACTGAAACCCTTTGACTCCTCACTGCACCAAATTTCTGTTCATACTTGGCAAACAGTTTATACAATTCATCTTTGATATCAGCATAGTACACACTATAAGTGCATCCAGTTGCCTTAGCAAGCAATTCAAGCACATTAAAGAACCCTTTCATCTTAGCTCTAGGATCAAGAATGAATGCATATGAATAAATGAGTGGAATTTTCTCCCAATATTTAAGGAATTTAAGCTTCATAGGAGTAGCAATCATTCTAAAATTAGCATCTCTTTCAGCATTTTGCAAGTGTTCAGCCATGTCAAGCATATGGTGCAAAACAAGTGGAGCTGTGGGATAATACACACCAGACAGAACAACAGTGTAATTATAGAAGAGTTCCAAGAATATCATTATTTGTTCAGCAACATATCAATGATGTGCAGTCAACAAAGTAGAACCATAATTTGATGTAATGAACACATGAAAGACTTCCTTATATGGTAGCAAATGTTTGAGCATCAAATAAGTAGAATTCCATCTAACATTCATATCCAAGCCAAACTTTCTAGGTCTAAGACCCTGAGCTATGCAGTAGTTCTTAAACAATGCAATTCTTTGATTAGAGGAATTTAAAAAACTTATTGCAGTTCTGAAATCTTCAGTATAAGGTTTCAACCTCTTCAAGCCAGATTTAACAATCAAATTTATTATATGGCATGCACAGCGTTGATGCACAAGCAAATACTACACCTTGTTAGGATCATCTCTTGTAGGTGCAGGATAAGAACCTAAATAGCCAAAGAACATAGGTTGCAAAATCTCAAAAGCCATAGAATTAGCAGAAGCATTGTCTAGAGACACAGAAAAAACCTTGTCAATCAAACAAAACTCCTCAACCACACTAGCAATCCTATCAACAATGTTTTCACCAGAATGAGAAACATCAATCAGCCTTAAACCAACAACTTTTTTCTGTAATTCCCAATCTGCACTAACATAATGAGCAACAACAGAAATATAATCCTCTTTAGCATTACCATACCATATATCAGATGTTAAAAAAACAGAAGATGTAGCAGGCAACAAAGATTTCATAAGCATAGCACGTTGTTCATCAAACAGTTTAGACATATCTCTAGTGGTGGTCTACCTAGAAACCTTTTGAAACAGAGGATTGTGAGCACGCTTAATGTAATCCTCCCAAGCCTGGGTCTCACCAATCCCTAAAGGAAGGTCTAGCCTAGCAATCAAATGGCACAACTCAGTACGAGCAAGCATAGGATCATACACCCAATTTTTCAAACCATTAGGATTCATAGCAAGTTTAGACTAGACCATACTAGTATGCTTACGTTTTTTTCATACAGGAAAACATGTGCCGTCTCAAATGCCCAGTGCCAGCAGCAGACCTAGCACTGTAACGCGCACCACAATGTTTATAGATGGCCCTCACTCGAATTTTATTCTCCTTAATCTCATGGAAGTAATCCCAAACATCAGAAACTTTCTTACCAGAGGTGGAAGAGGTTCCATGAGTGTTAGTGGAGACCTCAACTCCACCATCACCATCGTCGCCATCGAGATCGATGGGCTGGTTGCCGTCACCGTCACCGAGATCGATGTTGAACAGACCGGCTACGTCATCACGCAAGTCGTCGTCGTTCTCGATTTCTAGCTCCTCGTCCGGGTGCGGTGCTAGGTCTTCGTCGTCGACAAGGGGGGATGCTGATCCGCCCCCGCGTTGCGAGCCTAGCACCAGCACTAGCCTGAGCCCGACCCCGACATCTAGCTCCAGCACCGCCCCTCGACGGGTGCTTCGGCGGCATGGCCATGTCCACTCCAGAGGAGGACGTGGCGTCAGGCACGAACCTACAACTCAAAAAGACAGAGATAGAGTGAGTAGAGAGAACAAGAACTGACGAGCAGATCCAAAGAAAGAGTAGGGTTAGGGTTAAGGAAGAACAAGACGAACCTGCGCTCCGGAGCCCGGCGCCGGAGATGAAGAAGCCAGAGCCAAAGGTGTGGAGAAGGAGACAACGATTAGAATCGACGGCGAGGTGGACGAGGTAGGGTAGGGAAGAACACGAACTCACATGGCTCACGGTTCACCGAGACCGAGATTCGCAAGATTAGAATCGACGGCGTGTTCAATTCCAAAAATAGTTCCAAAAAAGTGCTACAGTACCCATCACATCGAATCTTGCGATACGTGCATGGAGCAGTAAATGTAGACGAAAAAAAACTAATTGCACAGTTTGGTTGGAAATCACGAGACGAACGTTTTGAGCCTAATTAGTCCATGATTGAACACTATTTGCCAAATAAAAACGAAAGTATTACAGTACCCAAATTCCAACTTTCCCATAATTTTATATAGGGAGAGGCTAATTAGTCCATATATATAGGGAGAGGCTATTCAGTAGCCGGCTACAAAATAAGTTATTCTGTAGCCACCTCTATTTACCATAATTTTATATACTAATTTACCATAATGTCAATACATATTTACGATAGTTGGGTTACTATAACACATGGGAATATTTATCATAACGTTATAGTAAACCACTTAGTAAGGAGTTACTGTAAATCTCGTAAATTAACATAGTAATTATCGTAACTCAAAGTGGCTACAGAATAAGTTATTCTATGGCCAGCTATAGAACAGTAGTTCTATATATATATATATATATATATATATATATATATATATATATATATATATATATATATATATATATATATATATATCGAACAGCAAGCTTTGCTGCATCTAATAATAAATAAATAAAAGACGAGTCGACCTGTACAGAACCGTTGCAACTTGTGATTAAAAAAAGCTTACCAACAGGGCTGCTGGCTAACTAATACATCCACGTGATAGATTAGAAAACAATAAACTTTTAGAAAAAAACATCAAGGGCAGGCTTCATCCATCGCTAAAACGTAGGTTTGACTTTGATAGATAGGATCAGACTACTAGCCCATTGGTTATTGTTCGCTGAAATTCCTGGCCTATGGATGCAAAGACGGAGCATTTTTTACAATTCCACTACTAACTAAGACAATTTTCGTGAAATTGCTTGAGGCCTTGAGTATTTCTTTGGCATGCAAGTATCCAACGCCCCCAAATCCCCGATTAAAAATGCCGCCAGTCTGAAACGAAATTCAAAATCCCACGTCGTCCTGTGTGAACTTGCGCCGCGCAGGCCACACCACAGCCCACAGTGTGCGAACGCAACGCAAGTGGACCGTGGCCGCGCCCCCCCTACCCAACCCGCAGCCGCAGCCGCCCGGAACAGATCCCGCGGCCACGCGCCATACGTGTCGACAGGCACAGCACCCTCCTCGCCCCCGGTGTGTGAACGGATCCACAAAAGGCGCGCGCCGCGGCTGTCTAAAACGGCCTCGCTCCTGCCTCCGCCAAACAGTCCACCGCGCTGCCGGTGCTCTCTTCTCGTCCGCCATGGATGCTTCTAGTGCTACTACTGAAAACTAAAGCAGCCCCTGCCGGCGGCCCCCATTCCCCAGGATCCTCTCGCCCGCGGCCACGGGCGCACCGAGCTGCTGCTGTCTCCGGTAAGCGCCGCTCTCGCTCGCTTCGCCCCTGTAATCAGTTCCCGATCGAGCAGTTGCCGCCTGTAGTTCCTGGTGTGTGTTGCTTGTTGTTTGTTTGAAGCCGAGGAACCGCCGCTCCTTCATTCGTTTCGTTCCTGCTGTTGCATTCGCATTTTCTTGCCCGCATCTGCGGTAGTTCTCGGGTTCTTGGCAGCGCGGGCTCTCAAATTTCGAGAGTGTTGTTCGGGAACGAAGCGAATTCGATGCCTGTTTCAATCGTAGCCCACTGAAATGAGCTTTCGTGGGTGCCGATTTCCTGTGTTGTGCCGTCGGCGTAGGAGTGCAGAGGATCTCTCTGCTTGCAATTGCAATCGAGGCGCCCATTTTGTTTTGTTTTTTTAAGAGGAGAAATCGAGGTGCTCATCAGCCCATGTGGTGGCGCCCATTATTTTTAGAAATGGGGAAATGCTTCTGTGTTCGAGATTGGATCCCATCTCGTTGATTAGTATGGCTTATGTCGTAAATTCTCCAGTACCCGTCATAAACTCAGTTTCTGACCCCTTTTAGGAAAACGTGAGATTCCGTCTTCTTGCTTCATTTGCGGTGGCTTCGGAAACCATCCAGCGTCCTGAGTATAGTAATTAATTTTATCATTGGGGTTTAGGGTTTGCCATATTTGCATTTTGTTTCTATCACGGTTATGATTATCGAAACTACTGGTAGGTGTGTGCAGCAGTTTGGGGGCCTCTAGTTAACCAGACCCATTTATGAGTATATTCTTCTATCATACTATATTATTACTATGTTTTACATGAGTACATTCTACTTGGTGTTAGTATGTGTCCGAGAACAGTAGGCGGGGCTTCCTTCAAGATTGATAATGTTATACAAAAAAAGGATTTGTACCATCTTTTATTGGGAAAATTAAGTAATTTGTAGTTTAATCGAATTGTTCTAGACCGTTGCTTTGTTACCAACGTGCGCAATTTTTTTGATGACAACTGTTCATACATGCAATCCCCATTTGATTGTGCGTTGAACTACTTGTACATAGGAGGGGAAAAAAGGATCTTCTGCTGACTTCTATGCCAAATTTTCAGGGACAAGATGAAGCTGGTTTTCTGGCATTGGTTTTTTCTATTCTTCGTGTTAGTTTCAACATCACAGGGTATGAGTTCAGATGGCCTAGCTCTTCTTGCTCTGTCCAAAAGCCTCGTACTACCAAGTTCCATAAGATCCAACTGGAGCGCTTCTGATGCAACCCCTTGTGCATGGAATGGTGTTGGTTGCAATGGAAGGAACAGAGTGATTTCTCTTGACCTATCATCATCAGAGGTTGAAGGTTTTATAGGACCTGAAATAGGGCGTCTGAAATACCTGCAAATTCTCATTTTATCTGGTAACAACATATCTGGTTTGATCCCTCCAGAATTGGGGAACTGCAGTATGCTTGAACAATTGGATCTGTCCCAAAACTTGCTTTCTGGCAAGATACCAGCATCAATGGGCAACCTCAAGAAATTGTCATCACTGTCACTGTACTACAACTCTTTCAGTGGAACAATACCAGAGGAGTTGTTCAAGAACCAGTTTCTGGAGGAAGTGTACCTACATGACAATCAGCTCAGTGGTTCGATACCCTTCTCGGTTGGAGAAATGACAAGCCTCAAGGCTTTGTGGTTGCATGAAAATATGTTGTCTGGAGTTTTGCCCAGTTCAATCGGCAACTGCACCAAGTTGGAGGAGCTGTATCTACTCGATAATCAACTGAGTGGCAGTCTTCCAGAAACCTTGAGTGAGATCAAAGGCCTCAGGGTTCTTGATGCCACCAGCAACAGCTTCATAGGCGAGATCTCTTTCATTTTTGAGAACTGCAAGCTGGAAATATTCATCTTGTCATTCAATTATATAAAGGGTGAAATTCCATCATGGCTGGGGAATTGCAGGAGCTTGCAACAACTTGGATTTGTCAATAATAGTCTGTCTGGCAAGATTCCAAATTCTATTGGCTTATTGAGCAACCTCACATATCTTTTACTTTCACAGAACTCCCTGTCTGGGCCGATCCCTCCTGAGATTAGTAACTGTCGGTTGCTGCAGTGGCTAGAGTTGGATGCAAACCAGCTGGAGGGCACTGTTCCTAAAGGGTTGGCAAATTTACGGAACCTCTCAAGGCTCTTTCTGTTTGAGAATCGTCTCATGGGAGAGTTCCCTGAGAATATTTGGACTATCCAAACCCTCGAGAGTGTGCTTATTTATAGCAACAGATTCACAGGGAAGCTACCTTCAGTGTTAGCTGAGCTGAAGTACCTGGAGAACATTACACTGTTTGATAATTTCTTCACTGGAGTCATACCACAGGAGCTGGGTGTTAATAGCCCCTTGGTGCAGATAGATTTCACAAATAACAATTTTGTTGGTGGTATCCCACCAAACATTTGTTCAGGAAAAGCATTGAGAATTCTGGACTTGGGGTTTAATCATCTCAACGGTAGCATTCCATCCAATGTTGTGGACTGCCCAAGTCTGGAGCGAGTCATTGTAAAAAACAATAACCTTGATGGGTCTATTCCACAATTCAGAAACTGTGCAAATCTAAGTTATATGGATCTGAGCCACAATTCCTTAAGTGGTAACATTCCTGCAAGCTTCAGCAGATGTGTAAACATTACTGAGATAAACTGGTCAGAGAACAAGCTTTCTGGGGCAATACCACCTGAAATTGGAAACTTAGTGAATCTGAAAAGACTTGACCTCTCACACAACATATTACATGGTTCAATTCCTGTGCAAATTTCCAGTTGCTCCAAGTTGTATTCACTTGATTTGAGTTTTAACTCTTTGAATTGTTCGGCCCTCAGCACAGTAAGCAACTTGAAGTTTCTGACACAACTACGATTGCAAGAGAATAGATTCAGCGGAGGCTTGCCTGAGTCTCTCTCCCAATTGGAAATGCTTATTGAGCTGCAACTTGGTGGAAATATTCTTGGGGGTAGTATCCCTTCATCATTAGGACAGCTGGTGAAACTGGGTACAGCCTTGAACCTTAGTAGCAATGGTCTAGTTGGTGATATTCCACCACAATTGGGTAATTTAGTGGACTTACAAAACTTAGATTTGTCATTTAATAATCTCACAGGAGGCCTTGCTACATTGAGAAGTCTAGGTTTTTTGCATGCCTTGAATGTTTCTTACAACCAATTTAGTGGACCAGTCCCAGATAATCTTCTGAAGTTTCTGAGTTCCACACCAAATTCTTTTAATGGAAACCCAGGCCTCTGTATCTCTTGCAGCACCAGTGATTCTTCTTGCATGGGAGCTAATGTTTTGGAACAATGTGTTGGGTCAAAGAAAAGAGGAGTGCATGGCCGATTCAAAATTGTCCTCATAGTTCTTGGTTCATTATTTGTGGGAGCAGTTCTGGTACTTATACTGTGTTGCATCCTTCTGAAATCTCGAGATCGGAAGAATAATACTGAGGAAGCAGTCAGTAATATGTTTGAAGGTTCCTCATCTAAATTAAATGAGATTATAGAGGCTACTGAAAATTTTGATGACAAGTATATCATCGGTACAGGTGGTCACGGAACTGTTTACAAAGCAACACTGAGGTCAGGAGATGTTTATGCTATAAAGAAACTTGTGATTTCTGCACACAAAGGTTCATACAAAAGCATGGTTAGAGAACTGAAGACACTAGGAAAAATTAAGCACAGAAACTTGATAAAGTTGAAAGAATTTTGGTTCAGACGTGATAATGGATTCATACTGTATGATTTTATGGAAAAAGGTAGCCTTCATGATGTTCTGCATGTAATTCAGCCAGCACCAACTTTAGACTGGTGTGTGAGGTATGACATAGCTCTCGGCACTGCCCATGGGTTAGCATATCTTCACGATGACTGCCGCCCTGCGGTCATTCACCGTGATATCAAGCCAAGTAATATACTGCTGGACATGGACATGGTGCCACATATTTCAGATTTTGGCATTGCAAAGCTCATGGACCAGCCTTCTACTGCTTCACAGACTACTGGAATCGTTGGCACCATTGGATATATGGCCCCAGGTATGGTTGAAACAAAGCACATTCATAACTGTTTCTTTTTCCTCACAAGCATGTATACATTAATTAGAAATTTCGGATTCTGAAATGTCTCGTGTAGCTGAAGCACTTATTTGAAATCTCAATGTGCTAGAATTGTTTCCAGTAATCTGAGTGCAAGCATACACATTACCAATTACATCTCAGAAGCTTTTTACATCTCAAAAGTTCTGATAGAAGATTAAAGTCATGGAGAAGCTTCCAAATAGTTAATTCCTCTTGGAGAAAGAAATTCACAATATAAACATTTGGAAATTCAATTTGCCAGATACTGTCATGTCATCTTTTTTTGTTATATAAGGCCTTGTTTAGTTTGCTTCAAAGTTCCAAGTTTTTTCACTCTCTCTCCATCACATCAATTTTTGGACGCTTGCATGGAGTATTAAATGTAGGTAAAAAAAATAACTAATTGCACAGTTTAGTTGGAAATCACGAGATGAATCTTTTGAGCTTAGTTGGTCCACGATTGGACAATATTTACCAAATAAGACGAAAGTGCTACTATTCATCGGGTTGAAATTTTCTTCAATCTAAACAAGGCCTAAATATATAAATAATACTACACTTATAAGATCTGCTGGTGTACTTGTCATCTTGAAACTATGAAATGCATACCTAATGAGCATGCGCTGTCTTGCAGAATTGGCGTTTTCCACCAAGAGCAGCATGGAGTCCGACGTATACAGCTACGGCGTGGTGCTACTGGAGCTGCTCACCAGGAGGACGGCGGTGGATCCTTCGTTCCCCGACAGCATGGACATAGTCGGCTGGGTGTCGTCCGCGCTTAACGGCACCGACAAAATCGAGGCCGTCTGCGACCCGGCCCTCATGGAGGAAGTCTTCGGCACGGTGGAGATGGAGGAGGTGCGCAAGGTGCTGTCGGTGGCGCTGCGGTGCGCGGCCAGGGAGGCGAGCCAAAGGCCGTCCATGGCCGCCGTGGTGAAGGAGCTGACGGGCGTACGGCCTGCCACTGGCAGCGGCGGCGGCGGCCGGTCGTTGCCCGAGTCGAAGCAGGGGAAACCGGGATCGCAATCCCACAGCAGCGCCTACTGGCAGTAGGATTCTTGATTGTGCCGAGCTGTTCGGGGACACCACCTTCCTGAACTTCTTGTAGTCTCTACTCTTTAGGTAGCCTTGCTTGGTGTACATCCTGATTGGTTAGTTGACAAAGAATAAATTTAATTGAAATGAAACGGATGAGGAGAGATGCTGGCTCGTGTATGAGTGTGAGGCTGCTTGTTCTTCTGAAATCTGTGGACTGTGGCTTGTCCGTGGCTTCGCGTCCATCGCGGTGTTGTAGTGGGCTGCTGAATCTCTCCGAGAGACCCAGATACGAAGCTAACACTCTTGGGAAAGGCGACATTCGGCTGCCGGCGGAGGGGAATTGCGACGAGATTGGGGGCGGTTTCACCGGCCGGGTGCAGCGGCGGCGGCTCAGGACAGGGGCCGTGGTCCGTGGGGGCGTGATATGATTGTTTTGCATTGGGGACGAGGGACGGTATTGGGAACCGCTGGAGATGCTCGTAGTCCCTTCTTGTTGTCTTTTGTCAGTTAGACAGCAGCAGTTCTCTTCTTTCACAAAGTTCAGAATTTTTGTTGCAATGCAGTTCAGCTGTTCCAGAACAGCAGCTTTGCATCCTTCTATTTTTGAATCACTTTCAAGCAATAGTGATATGATATTTAAGCATTAATTAGCTCTTCATTAGAGCAGTTTTTAAATCAATTGCTTGAGCTAGTGCTCTGAAGGGCAGGCCTGGTGCAGTGTTGAGAGCTGTCTCACTGAGTCACCAGGTCACGGGTTCGAAGCAGCCACTCCGTAGATTTTGCGGGGGAAGACTTGCCTCGGTTTTTTCCTTCCCCAGACCCCACTCATGTGGGAGCCTCCGGCATTGGGTCTGCCCTTTTTTTTGAGCTAGTGCTCTCAGTTGTGATTTCTTTGGCTGCTGTTTTTCTTTTTTGTTTTGGACTGCTCTTTAGCACTTGGTGTCACAGTTCATTTGGCTCTTGTCATGCATACTCAAATTTGCTTCCACGATAAATTTATTGACGAAATTCATATTTTTGACTGACCGGCTTGTGTTGAAGTTGCTAACAGGGAGCCTGTACAAAATCAGGTATGTCTCTATTTTTCCGCTTCTTTGTTGGCTTTAGCTCTCACTAGTTCTAGACCTTGTGTAATTCTGTACAATTGCAACTACGGGAAAGGTTTTGTCAATCAGTGATGTTTAGTTCTGTGTAATAAGACGAACTGAGCTGTAGAGAAACGTTGCAGCTTGTGATTAAAAAAAACTTATCGACAGGGCTCCTGACTAACTAATACATCCACGTCATAGATTAGAAAACAATAAATTCTTATAAAAACATCCAGGCTTGGCTTCATCCATGGATAAAAACGTGGGTTTGACTTGAATACTAGTAGACCTCTGGTTATTGTCGTTGGCTGAAATTCCTAACCTATGGATGCAGAGACGGAGCAAATTTTACAGTTCCGCTACTAATAATTAAGACAATTCTGTGAAAAGTGCTGAACATTTCTTTGGCATCGAACGCCCCCAAATCCCCGTTTAAAAAATGCCGCCAGTCTGAAGCTAAATTCAAAAACTCACGTCCTGTGTGAACTTGCGCCGCGCAGGGCACACAGCCCAGGCTGGACAAGCTCCAAAAGGCAGGCGCCTGCACGGCTGCAGTGTCTAGACCTGGAGTCCTGGACCGGCTTCGCTTGTGCCACCGCCACCAGTCCAGTCCTCCACCACCACCGCGCTGCCACTGCCCACTGCTCTCTTTCTCGTCCGCCGTGGATGCTGCTAGTGCTAGTGAAAACTAGAGCATAGCGCCTGCCGGCCCCCATTTTGCAGGATCCTCCCGCCCGCGGTCACCGCGAGTTGCTGTCTCTGATCTGGTAAGCGCCGCTCACTCGCTCGCTTCTCCCTGTGCTCCCGGTCGAGCAGGGGGCGGTACTTCCTGTTGTGTGTTGCTTGTTGTTTGAACGAACCGCCGCTCCATCATTCGTTTCGTTCCTGCTGTCTTGTCTGTTGCATTCGCATTTGCTTCCCCACATCTGCGGTAGTTCTCGTGTTCTTGGCAGCGCGGCCGCGGGCTCTCGAATTGAGAGAGTGTTGTTCAGGAACGAAGCAAATCCGGTGGCTGTTTCATTTGTAGCCCACTGAAATGAGATTTCCTGGGTGCCAATTTCCCTAAGAATGTTCCCTGAGAATGTTTCTGCTGTGCCTAGGAAGCTTCTTATTCTTGGGTGGTGCCGTCGGTGGAGTAGTGCAGACTACAGAGGATCTCTCGCTTGCAATTGCAACCCAGGTGCCCATTTTTCTTTTAAAATAAAAAAATAAAAGAAATCGGAGGTGCCGATGAGCCCATTGTGGTGGTGCGGTGGTGCCCATTAAGGAAATGCTTCTTTGTTCGAGATCGGATCCCATGTCGTTGATTAGTACTTCCTCCGTACTTAAAAAAATGAAGTCGTTTTAGACAAGGCTTGGGTCAAACGTTGAGAATATAAATTATAAATAACTTTTAAGTCGTTGAGTTTAGAGATGTGAAAACCATATGTATAGATTTGTCTGGAAGAATACTTTCACAAAAAATTACATATATCACTTTTTGATAAATATCTTTATAAAAATAAGTAGTCAAAGTTATGCTTTGAAGACCGATCGCTGTCCAAAACGACTTCATTTTTTAGTATGGAGGAAGTATAGCTTATGTTGAACAGAAGATCGGCTTTGTCGTATCTACTCGGTAAGAACTAAGAAGCCCGTCACAAACTCACAGTTCCTGACCCCTTTTAGGAAAATGTGAGTTTTCCTTCTTCATTTGCTTGCAGTGGCGTCGAGAACAATCCGGCGTCTTTTGAGTAATTAAGGAGTCATTCAAATTCCGGTGGATTCTAAAAAATCTGGATGAAAAAAATCTAGTATGTTCATTGGATCTATGTCTATACTTTAAAATCCAATAGAATCTAGCATGTTTGGATGAGATTCTAGGATTACGAGATTCTTTTTAATCCAGATTCACAAAATTCCTTGGGAACCAAACGGGGCCTAAGTTTAGCATTGGGTTTTGGCTTTGCCATCTTTGCATTTTGATTCTCTAACAGTATGATTATCGAAACTACCGGTAGGTTCACTTCATTGTCCATGGTTTCTAGCAGTTTGGGGGCCTCAAGTTAATCAAACCAATTTATTCTTCTATTATACTATATAATTATGTTTTTTCATGAGTATGTTCTACGTGATGGAAATGTTTTTCAGAACAGTAGGCTTGGTTTATTCAATCAAGATTAAAAGTTAGAAAACGGTTTCCACCACCTTTTATGAGGAAAACAAAAGTAACTTGTAGTTTCTTCAAATTGTGCCCGAATGTTGCTTTAGGGGGAAAGTTACCAATGTGTGCACCTTTGATAATGACAACTGTACATATATGTAATCTCCATTTGTTTGTGTATTGGCCTACTTGTATATAGGAGATATAAAATGATCTTGTGCTGATTTCTATGCAAAATTTCAGGAACAAGATGAAGCTAGTTTTCTGGCATTGGTTTTGGCTATTCTTCATGTCATTACATTCGTCATCAGAGGGTTTGAGTTCAGATGGCCTAGCTCTTCTTGCTCTGTTGAAAAGCCTCATACTGCCAAGTTCCCTAAGGTCCAACTGGACTGCTTCTGATGCAACTCCTTGTGCATGGAACGGTGTTGGTTGCAATGGAAGGAATAGAGTGATTTCTCTCGACCTATCATCATCATGGGTTTCAGGTTCAATCGGACCTGAAATAGGGCATCTGAAATACCTGCAAAATCTCAGTTTAAGTGCTAACAACATATCTGGTTCGATCCCTCGTGAATTGGGTAACCTCAAGAAATTGTCATTACTATCACTGTACCAAAACTCTTTTGAGTGGAACAATACCAGACGAGTTGTTCAGGAACCAGTTACTGGAGAAAGTGTACCCACATGGCAATCAGCTCAGTGGTTCGATACCCTTATCGGTTGGTGAAATGACAAGCCTGAAGTCCTTGTGGTTGCATGAAAATATGTTGTCTGGAGTTTTGCCCAGTTCAATCGGCAACTGCACCAAGTTGGAGGAGCTCTATCTGCATAAAAATATGTTGCCTGGAGTTTTGCCCAGTTCAATCGGCAACTGCACCAAGTTGGAGGAGCTCTGTCTCCATGATAATCGACTGAGTGGCAGTCTTCCAGAAACCTTGAGTGAGATCAAAGGCCTCAGGATTTTGGATGCCACTAGCAATCGCTTCGCAGGCGAGATCTCGTTCAGTTTTGAGAACTGCAAACTAGAAATATTCATCTTGTCACTCAATAATATAAAGGGCGAAATTCCATCTTGGCTAGGGAATTGCAAGAGCTTGCAGCAACTTGCATTTGTCAGTAATAGTTTGTCTGGTACAATTCCAACTTGTCTAGGCTTATTGAGCAACCTTCACACATCTTTTTCTTTCTCAGAACTCCCTGTCTGGGCCAATCCCACCTGAGATCGGTAACTGTCGGCTGCTGCAGTCGCTAGAGTTAGAAGACAACCAGCTGGACGGCACTGTTACTGAAGAGGTCGCAAATTTACCGAACCTGTCAAGGCTCTTTCTGTTTGAGAATCGTCTAACGGGAGACTTCCCTGAGAATATTTGGAGTATCCGAACCCTCGAGTGTCCTTATTTATAGCAACAGATTCACAGGGAAGCTACCTTCAGTGTTAGCTGAGCTGAAGTCCCTAAAGAACATCAAACTGTTTGATAATTTCTTTACTGGAGTCATACCACAGGAGCTGGGTGTTAATAGCCCCTTGGTCCAGATAGATTTCACAAATAACAGTTTTGTTGGTGGTATCCCACCAAACATTTGTTCAGGAAAAGCATTGACAATTTTAGACTTGGGGTTTAATCATCTCAACGGTAGCATCCCATCCAATGTTGTGGAATGCCCGCAATTTATACACCATGTTCGCTTGGGCTTATTTAGTTTATAAGTCATACTTTTTCAGCTAACAAACAATATTTTTCTCTCACATCAAATCAGTCAACAGTACTTTCAGCCATGACTTATCAGCCAAACAAGCCCAAGCGAACATGGCGATATACTGTGCAAATCTAAGTTCTATGGATCTGAGCCACAATTCCTTTGAGTGGTAACATTCCAGCAAGCTTCAGCAGATGTGCAAACATTAATGATATAAACTGGTCAAAGTGTTAGATAATCTACTACTCCCCTGTATGAATGCACGGCAGGGACAGGCGTCGAAAGGCTCCCTGCTGTTGCATTGTAGCTGCTGCAGGGGCAGATGCTGAAAGGCTCCCCCGTGGCACTGTAACCACAGCAGAGGCAGGCGCTAAAGTCAGCCCTGCTGTCACATTTAGTCCCTATAGGATTAGATAGGTAGAGTTATATATATAGCTTCCCACTGCAACTCAGTAAAGAGAGTGAGTTCAGTTTTACCATCTTCTCTGTAGAGCTCCCACCAACGCTGGTGCTTATGCTGTGTGTGTGCTCTGTTCTCCCTCCTTTCTTCTACCTCTAGCCATAGTGTGTGGTCGGCAAAGACGATGAGTGGTCAGCTCACCCATTGCGAAGATTTAGGGACTAACAAGTGGTATCAAAGTCGTACAAGCGCCGTCGTCGGACTAACCGCTGGCAATGACGGACGGTTTGGAGATGGACGACAGCAGCGGCGCTGCTGTCGCTGCCCAGCCACGACAGGAGGTCGTTGTGTGCACGGTGCGAGAGGTCAGCGACACCAGTTGGCCAATGCTGACTCGCACCAACTATGACGAGTGGGCGGTGACCATAAAGGTCAAGCTAAGAGTCCGACGACTCTGGAATGCTGTTGACAAGGGCACCGACAATGAAGAAGACAATATGTCAGCGTTGGAGGCTATCATCGCTACTGTACCAGCGGAGTACAGGGAGCCGTTAGGGACGTAGAACTCTGCTAAGGAGGCGTGGGAGGCCATTGCAGGGATGCGCGTCGGTTCCGACCGAGTAAAGAAGGCGACGGCCCAGCTGCTGAAGCAGGAGTACGCCAACCTCAAGTTCAAGGATGGTGGATCGGTGGAGGACTTCTTCCTCCGCCTACAGACGCTCATCAGCAAGCTGAGGAGCCACGACGTCACCATCGACGAAGAAGAGGCGGTCTCCAAGTACCTCCACTCCGTGCCAGCAAAGTACATCCAGATCGCTCTCTCCATAGAGATAATGCTGGACTTGTCCACCCTCACCATTGAGGATGTGACTGGTCGGTTGCGGGCGGTGGATGAGCTCCTAGAGCAGGCGACGGCAACGATGGACAACGGCAAGCTGCTGCTGACAGAAGAGGAGTGGGATGCCCGGAGGAAGAAGTCCGGGGAAGCCTCCTCCAGCCGCGATGGCGATGGCAAGCGCCGCGGCAAGGCTTCTTTGGAGAAGAAGAAGAAGGTCGACCCCAAAGCCTGTTGACTCTACGGGAAGATGGGCCATTGGGCAAAGGAGTGCCCAAATCGCAAGTAGGAAAAGAAGGCTGAGGCTCATCTGGCGCAGACTGAAGATGATGATGAGGCACTCTCCTGATGACGACGTTTTGTGCACTGCACGACGTTGAGGCCAAGGAGAAGGGAGAGGGGATGGCGGTGAAAGGGCCTTAGAAGGCTCTAAAGGCTGTCCACCTCGACGAGCCACGCATCCAAGTCCACCTCGGACATGTGGGCGGCGGACAGGAGCAGCGGTAGTACCTGGACTCCGGCGCCAGCAACCACATGATGGTCTCCGAGGAAGCCTTCTCCGAGCTCGACGACGACGTGGCCGGAATGGTGAAGTTCGGTGACGGATCAAGGGTGGCGATCCGAGGGCGCGGCACCATCATCTTCAGGTGCCAGAACGGCGAGCACCGCACACTAACGGATGTATATTACATCCCACAGCTGTATTCAAGCATCATCAGCATTGGCCAGCTGGATGAGCGCAGATGCGAGGTACTGATCGAGAGCAGGATCTTAAGGATTCAGGATCGGGAGCGGCGTCTTCTCACGAAGGTAAAACGCTCACGTAATCGATTGTACCTGCTCGACTTGAAGGTGGAGCAGTCGGTGTGCCTGGCAGCATGGCACACCAAGGAGCTGTGGCTATGGCATGCCTGGTTCGGCCATATTAGTTTTGATGCGCTCGGTCGGCTGGAGAAGATGGTTTGAGGGCTGCCTCACATCGAGCACGTAGGCGAGCTATGTGACAGCTGCCTGGCCGAGAAGCAGAGGAGGCTGCCATTCCCAAAGGCAGCCAAGTATCGCGTGGTGGACGCTCTCGAGTTCGTCCATGGCAATCTCTGTGGGACAATCACGCCAGCCACAAATGGTGGTAGGTGGTACTTCCTCCTGCTCGTGGATGATTGCAGTCGCTACATGTGGCTACAAGTCCTGACGAGCAAGGATGAGGCGGCGACGGCGATCAAGAAGTTCAAGGCGCGCGCGGAGGTGGAGAGCGGCAAGAAGCTGTGCATGTTGAGGACTGATCGCGGCGGCGAATTCACTTTGGTGGAGTTCGCTGCATACTGCATGGATTAGGGTGTGGTGCGACACCACACCACGCCGTACTCGCCACAGCAGAATGGCATGGTGAAATGGCAGAAACAGACGGTGGTCGACATGGCTCGATCCATGATGAAGGCCAAGGGCATGTCGGCAAGGTTCTGGGGTGAGGCGGTGACCACGGCGTTGTTCATCCTCAACCACGCGCCCACCAAGGCCCTAAAGGGTAAGACACCATTCGAAGCTTGGTATGAGCGCAAGCCGAGCGTGTCCTTCCTCTAGACATTCGGCTGCATCGGCCACGTCAGGAAGATGAAGCCGGTCCTCATGCTCTTGGGCTACACGGAGTGTACCAAGGCATACTGGCTCTACGACCCACGCGGAGGCAAGGTACTTGTCTCGCGCGACATCGTGTTCGACGAGAAGGCAGCCTAGGACTGGGACAGTCCGGGCACAGGGGAAGCAGGTGGCTTCACCAGCACCTTCGTCGTCAAGCACTTGGTCATCCATGGTGGTGGAGATGCTGGAGAGGAGGTTCCGATCACTCCAGCAACAGAGCCGAGCACTCCTAGGGCGGTGCCGAGTACTCTAGGAGGGGTGCCGAGCACGCCAGGAGTGGTGCCGAGCGGTCCTGCAATAGTGCCGCGAGCACGCCAGGAGTGGTGCTGAGCGGTCCTACAATAGTGCCGAGCACTCTAGGACGAGTGCCGAGTAGCGGAGCCAAGAGGTTTTGCAGTGGTTCCGACCACTCTAAGACTAGTGGTGAGCACTCCTGCAGTGGTGCAAACCACTCCAGGAGTGGTGACGAGCAGTCCAGGAGTAGTGCCGAGCATTGCAGCCGAGGTGTCAAGCACTCCAGGTGTTGTGCCAACCACTCTGGCGGAACAGAGAACTCCATCGACACCGATCGAGTTCGCCTCACCTCCAAGCGACATCATTGAGTTCGTGGATGCCTTCCACGATGGTGAGGAGGTGCGGTTCCCTAGGCTGGACGACATCGTCGGCGACACAGGGCCCTCAGGCCTGGCGGGTCGGCTGCTCAATGACCTAGAGCTGCTTTTTGTCAGTGCAGAGGAATCACCCACGTTCGCACTGGCCGAGCGCGATTCAAATTGGCGACGGGTGATGCTGGAGGAGATGAAGACGATCGACGAAAACGAGACTTGGAAGCTCGTTGATCCACCTCCAGGATGCTATCCGATCGGCCTGAAGTGGGTGTATAAGGTCAAGCGGGACGACCACGGCGCCATTGTCAAGCACAAGGCGCGCCTCATCGCCCAAGGCTTTGACCAGCACGAGGGCATCGACTTCGAAGAAGTCTTTGCGTTGGTAGCGCGCACGGAGTCTGTCCGACTGCTTCTGGCTTTGGCAGCAGCGAAGGACTGGCGTGTCCATCACCTGGACGTAAAATTGCCCTTCCTCAACGGTGAGCCGGTGGAGACGGTCTTCGTCAGGCAACCTCTGAGTTTTGCCGTCAAGGGAGCGGAGCACAGGGTGCTCCGACTACGCAAGGCGCTCTACGGGCTACGTCAAGCCCCGCGAGCATAGAACGCCAAGCTTGACGCCACGCTGACCGAGCTTGGGTTCACACGGTGCGCAACTGAGCACGTGCTCTACACGCGGCGACGGGGGAAGGAGGAGCTCGTCGTCGGCGTGTATGTGGACGACTTGATTGTCACTGGCGCGCGTGCGGAGGACATCGGCAGCTTCAAGCGCGAGATGTCGGCTCGTTTTCGAATGAACGATCTCGGCGTGCTCTCCTACTACCTCGGCATCGAGGTGACACAGGGAAAGGAGGCGCTCACGCTCAGTCAGAGCGCGTACGCCTCAAAGCTATTGGAGCGGAGCGGCATGGATGAGTGCAAGCCGTACGTGACTCCGATGGAGGAACGGCTGAAGCTGACAAAGGCCAGTACCGCGTCTAAGGTAGATGCTATACTCTACCGGAGCATCGTCGGCGGTCTGCGCTACCTAGTCCACACGAGGTCGGACATTGCGTTCGTCGTAGGCTACTTCAGCCGCTTCATGGAGGATCCCCGAGAGGATCACTGGGCTGCAGTAAAGCGGTTGCTGCGCTACGTCAAGGTGACGGTGGATCATGGGATCGTTTTCCCAAGACCGGCGGAAGTAGGCTGCAGCTCACTATGTTCAGCAATACCGACATGGCGGGGGACATCGATGGACGGCGGAGCACCTCTAGCGTGCTTGTCTTCCTCGGATCGGCTCTAATCTCATGGTTGTCGCTGAAACAGAAGGTAGTGAAGCTGTCCACGTGCGAGGCAGAGTACGTGGTGGCGGCCACAGCGGCATGCCAAGCTGTATGGCTGCGTTGGCTGCTGGGCGAGCTGACTGGTGTGAAAGCTCACCCCACCAGCACTGATGGTGGAAAACCAGCCTGCCAGCGCCCTCGCGAAGAATCCGGTTCTCCACGACCGGAGCAAGCACATTGACGTCAAGTTCCACTTCCTTAGGGACTGTATCGATGCAGGACAGATCGCCGTCGAGTTCGTCGAAACTGGTCGGCAACTCGCGGACGTCCTCACCAAGCCGCTCGGCCGTCTTCGGTTTACAGAGTTGAAGAAGATGATCGACATGGTGGAGGTTTTAGGGTTAACAGCAGGATTATGGAAAGAATTGTTAGATAATCTGCTGCTCCCCTCTATGAACGCACGGCAAGGACAGGCGTCGAAAAGCCCCCTGCTGTTGCACTGTAGCTGCTGCAGGGACAGACGTCGAAAGACTCTCCGACAACACCGTAGCCACAGTAGGGGCAGGAGCTAAAGCCCTGCTGCAGGTATGGCATAGCTCTCGGCACCACCCATGGGTTAGCATATCTTCACGATGACTGCCGCCCTGCAATCATTCACCGTGATATCAAGCCAAGTAATATACTGCTGGAGAAGGACATGGTGCCACATATTTCAGATTTTGGCATTGCAAAGCTCATGGACCAGCCTTCTACTGCTTCACAGACCACTGGAATCGTCGGCACCATTGGATAGATGGCCCCAGGCATGGTTGAAACAAAGCACATTCAACTGTTTCTTTTTCCTCACAAGCATGTATACATTGATTACAAATTTAGGATTCTGAAATGTCTCGTGTAGCAGAAGCAATTATTTGAAATCTCCATGTACTAGAATTGTTTCCAGTAATCTGAATGCAAGCATACACATTACCAATTACATCTCAGAAGCTTTTTACATCTCAAAAGTTCTGATAGAAGGTAAAAGTCATGGAAAAGCTTACAAACAGTTAATTCCTCTTGGAGAAAGAAATTCACAATATAAACATTTGGAAATTCAGTTTGCCAGATATTGTCATGTCATGTTTTTTGTATATAAATACTACACTTAAACTATGAAAAATTGGCCTTTTTCAATTTTCAGAATACACACCGATGCATATACCTAATGAGCATGCGCTGTCTTGCAGAATTGGCATTTTCCACCAAGAGCAGTATGGAATCTGACGTGTACAGCTACGGCGTGGTGCTACTGGAGCTGCTCACCAGGAGGACGCCGGTGGATCCCTCGTTCCCCGACAGCACGGACATAGTCGGCTGGGTGTCCTCCGCGCTGAACGACACCGACAAAATCTAGGCCGTCTGCGACCCGGCCCTCATGGAGGAAGTCTTCGGCACGGTGGAGATGGAGGAGGTGCGGAAGGTCCTGTCAGTGGGGCTCCGGTGCGCGGCCAGGGAGGCGAGCCAAAGGCCGTCCATGGCCGCCGTCGTGAAGGAGCTGACGGGCGTACGGCTTGCCACTGGCGGCGGCGGCGGCCGTTCGTTGTCCAAGTCGAATCAGGGCAGACCGGGATCGCAATCCTACAGCAGCGCGTACTAACGGTGAAAGTAGGATTTTTGATTCTGCCGAGCTGCTCGGAGGCTCCAACATGCTGGCTTGCTTACAGCCTGTTCGGGAGGCCGTATCGTATCGTGGATTATTTACTGCTGCCTGGTTTGGTGTGAGAAAAAAACACATTTCCTGGCTGGAAATTTACGATCGTTTACGAGCAAGCGAACAGGCTGTTAACCGTTAGTCACCGTCCCAATCGTATTACGGCTCCCAATTCCATGTGTCAGCTGTGAAAAAAACAGCAATAATACGCTTGCCTTGCTTGCTACTAGCTAGTGGGCTTTCCATGGCCCGAAAACGCAGTTGAAGCATGGAATCCGTGCACGTGTGATCGCCACATTACCCGATCGAGCAGACGGACTTGCCTTGACTCAGTTGCATCAGCATCCAGGAATGCTCGCAGGTGCAGGTGCAGTTCCAATTCCAAGGGAATGCTCGCAGGTGCAGGTGCAGTTCCAAGGGCTCGTGGCCGCATTCGGGCGCGTGGCCGCCGTCGACTGACGGTTAAGCAAGATAGCAGGCGACTGTGTTTGAGTTATTCTGTTTTTTTTTTTATAGCAAAACGATTTGTACGATTAGTTTTAGTTGAAATAAAATAGATGAGGAGAGATGCTCGGTTCATGTGTGAAGAGGATGTTTGGAAGAGGGTGTTTGGATGCGAGGATGAGCGGGACGGGGCTGTAGGTCAAGCGGTGTTTCGTTGAGAGGACGCCAGGGGCGAGGACGTCCCACCTGAGAATATTTCCGTGAGATACGGGTTTACTTTGTCCTCAGAAATTTCACGCATGAGGTTGCCCCGGGTGGGACGCGAGCGCACTTGCTAGCGAGGAGGAAGAGGAAGGGAGGTGCACGTAGGGGAGGTGAACGAAGAAGAGAGCGCTGTGGGGCTGGCGACGCGCGAGCTTGGGGGGCCACCGTCGCTCAACCTCTGGGGGGCACGCGGAGGAGGCGCGGGGCTTGGCCAATCGCCGGTGGAGGAGGCGAGCAGAGGCGCGGAGCGCGACCTGGTGGTGGTTAGGGAAAGAGATAAGGAGGGGAGGAAAAAAAATTGAGAAATAGGTCCTACATGTTAGTAGCTTATTCCTATATCTCTAGACCAAACAGAAAACGGGTTGATCCCATCTCTTATCAACCATACAGGATCATCTCACTCTACCTTGTTTCTTAACCAAACACTACCTTAAGCTGCTTGGTCTTCTAAAATATGTGGCTTGTTCGTGGCATCGCGTCCATTCTGGTCGCGGTGTTTGTGGTGCATGCTAAATCTTCTCCGAGATATGATTATATGAAGCTAATACTCTTTACAATGACAACATTGAGCGGTCGGTAGTGGAGAATTACGATGAGATTAAGAGTGGTTTTCACCGACCGGGTGCGGCGGCAGCGGCTCCTAGCGGCCCGGCCGCACCGGGCCGGTGAGCTGGGTTAGGTTAGTTTGAGCTCGGCAACACCACGAGCCAGTCACGAGCCCGGGCTGCAAGGCCTAGCCCCACCAGGCCAGGTGTTCTGCGGAGACCGTGGGTACGCACTACGCAGGCACAGGCCGCTCACTAGCTTTTGCATCCAGGAGACGGGGTGTCGTGGAGCCTCGGCCGGCCCACCGGGGTATCAATCGGCCATGGTGGCATATTTCTGGGCCTCAAGACCAAACTCACAAGCAATGGGCTTTCCTTTAAACCGCCCTCAACTCTCAAGTCGCCAAGTCAGAACTCGGAAGCATCAAGCTTGGCAGCAAGTCAGCAACAAAACGGCATTTCTAGCAGAGTAGCACTGCATGTTTTTTTTTTCAGACAGATGAACAATGATGCGCATGACCAAACAAGGAGACCAGGACGACCTTAAACTCCACGTGGCCTGTGCCGTAAGTAAACGCCGAGAACTAGTAGTTTTGACCAACTCGACAGCGACGTCACAAGACGGAGAGCCTACCTGTGCAGGCACACAATCGCGCAGATCATTTTGTTTTTCATGTCACGTTTTCTGCATCGCCGCGCGCACGGAGTTGAAAACTTCACCGACGGCGACGGGCCACGGCCAGGACACTACCCTCCGGCCGGGCACGTGTGCTGCTTCTGCCGCTGCACCGCCCGCCGCTCGCCGGACGCCGGGTGGGGGCAATCCGCGCTCGACGACCGACAGTTAGGCGCCGTTGGCAAGACGAACGTAGTCAGGCCAGGTGCTGACACGCATTTTTGCAGTTAAGGTTTGTGCCGCTGTCACGTGCTCTAAGCTGCTCCGTCTTGGCGTCTTATTATTAGTACACTGTACAAATTAAACCTAGCTAAACACAGGTACAGGGGTTGGCATGGAGAGGGCCGGCTTGTTACGCGTCGGTTACTGCTGGCCCTGTAGAGTGTAGACTGCAGTTAATAATATTAGTGCCAGCAGCGTCCAGGCAACGCAACCAACCAACAATCCTCCAGATGAGATCCGCCATGGAGAGTGGAGAACTAGAGACGTGTCGGGTACTAGTGCCACTGCTGGATTGCGGCGGCGGTGGACGCCTGGCCGGTGCCCTGTCCGGTGAGCAGGCCACGTACGTACAGCCGTAGCGACTGATCAGCCCGGCGAGGTCGACCTTTGCTGAATGCGTGGATCGTTGGTGGTGCGTCTGCGTCAAGCCTGCTTATACCTGCACCTGCCCGTTTGACGCTTTTATGTTGGCACAGGCAAGTCGTGGTGTCTGCATGCATGGACGATGGATTGGGGATCGCCTGGCCACAGTCTTGCCTGCGTCGGAGATCCAACCAAACAACCCGCGTGTAGCGCGTACGTGAAACAGCAATGTCGGTGAGAACGTCATGTGCACTCTAGCCTGGTTTAGGCGGTGGTGGTGTGGCGCACCAATGGTTTGGTGAAGAAAACTGTTACGGCCGGCACAGCGGAAAGCCTAGGTGCGCACGCTAGCAGCTCGCCGTACATCCTTCACTTCGCAAAGCAGCGCGTCACAGGCACTGGAGTTGACAAATGTGACCCCGGTCGGTGTCCGGCGATGGCGAGGCCGCGTGCGTTCCCATTCTTTAGTGAGTACTCGCTCCAGTTCTCTAAAACAAATCGTTTTGAGGTTGTCTTAAGTTAAATATTTTAAACTTTGACTATAAATAATTTCTTTTGAGTTGAGTTTGAAAATATGAAAGTGATGTAAGTAGATTTATCTCGAAATATAGTTTCATAAAAGTATATATTGACTACATTTTATAAATATTTTATAGCAAAAAGTTACAGTCAAAGTCGTTTCTTAAAGACCATGTCGATATCCAAAACGATTTGCTTTAGAGAACCGAAGGGAGTATATATAATCGATCGGTGACCGGTGTGCTTGACTGCTAGCTGCGTCAAGAGACTCAAGAGCTAGTGCTGCAACCTGCCTGCTACATGCATGCCAGTGTGATGCTTTTGGCACGCGCGGTAATTAGTGGTTGGGTCTGTCATTATAGCGTTAAACAGAAGTGTCTGTAAGATGGTCCTGTGCCCGAGCATGGTTTTAAGGTGAATTGTTATATTCCATGTGCCTGAATTTTTAAGAATTTTTAGGCAATAATCCTACACAACTAACTAGTACAATTAAATGAACAACTCACAAAAGATAATTCACAGTTTTTTCTATAACAAAAAATCAGCTACCTAAAATATAAGAGAAGTGAGTACGGTTTTAAACGGTGTGGTGGTACATCGATAGTGGCGTGGTGATACATCGATATTGGCTGGGTGCAGACTGTAGTGGCCAGCATCTACTCTACTCCCTCACATTCTCATTGGCGAACACGAGGTTGATATATGCCCTTGTATACCGAGTTGTGATGAATGATTATCAGAAGATGATTGGCTTTGGTTGAGTTTGGACACTAACCATTGTGTGGGTCGGGGTGCAACATGTCTCTTAGTTGTGTTGGTGTGCAGGTATGGCGCGTCGACGGACATGGTGAAGGTCTAAGTAGAGACGGGTCATGTCGATGTAGAGACGGGTCATGTTGATGGACTGGGAGCGGTGAAGAACAGACGTAAGGCTTGGATCAAGGACCAAGATGGCCAGAAGACTGACCGTGATGGCTGACACTTGGGGACATCAACAAGAAAGATCACATGAGGAGGAGTTGACCATGTTGACCAAGTTAAGCAGAGGCGCAAGAGGACTCAGGGATCGGGCGGTCGAGGACAACAACGACACATGTCGAGATCGTGGAGGAGGCGCAGCAGATATGCTTCTCCAGGCGCGGTTTGGTGGTTTGGTCCTCAAAATCACCGACTGACGATTTTCATGTTTGGGCCTCAAAACCCAGTTGAAGTTCTGACGAAAACAAAAGGAGGCACGTGGCGTAATCACGAAGCTAACGTCAAGGTGAAGTAAAGTCATAAGGAGCCTGTGGCCATCGGATGCTTGGATCACAAGCTGAACCATATTGCCCTAGGGTTAAATGGTTCAGCTAAAATATCTAAGGGCATGTTAGGCGTTGTGTAATAGCTGTATAAATAAGAGGACGGCTGCTCCTAACCAGCCCATCTCTCTAGCCTTTCATTCTAGACTCTCTAGTTTAAGTTTTTCCGATCTCTATTCTCTAGCAGTGCCGTCTGCTGAGATCCGCAATGAGAGAATCATTCCTCTGCTGTGTTAATCATTCCTCTATAAGAACCAGATCTTGTAGGAAATGAAATAAAGAAATCATTCATGGTAGATCTAAGTTCTTGACTTGCGTCTTTGAATGATTTCAGTTTTTCCTCTCCCGAACCCCTTCTCTTGTGTTTTGGGTGATTTCGTTTTTTTTGGGGGCTGGTCGTTTTTTAGACTAAAAAAGAATATTAAATTATAGTTGAATACATCATCATATTAGAAGCACTCTGAAATATAATAAGTATTTGTTCCTATTATCATTAATATTTAGTGGGAAATTATAATGGCTTGTTTGATGGGAGTGGAAAAAAAAAATCGCTTGTGCAATTTCCCTATCAATAGTGTTTGACCTAGTCTAGGATAGTCTGGGATCTCTCTGCTTTGTGTGTGGTGTGCCATGATGTAACATGAGACAACTAGCAGCGAGAAAAGGCTGAAAATCTCTCTCGAATTCCTCCTTTAGAAGACTTAACTTCCAAATCTTTTGTGACTTGATCAGTTCTATCCTAAGCGCTGAACCAAGACATTCACATCATCATGTCCAGGCCCAGTGAAGTCCTTGGTGAAAATGTTAGCATCAATCTTGTGTTGCTCGTTGCAGAACGGCCTTTGGGTCAAAAGCGACACATATTTTTGATATCAGAGACATTGCCTCTGCTCCAGCAAACAGCTCAAGCCACCAGCATTTGCACTAGTTTTCACAGATGTTTGTGCCTGAGAATGCAAACAACATATCTAACAGTTCAGTATGATATGGAAAAACATGCCAAACTAAATTATTTATTGGAGATATATAGTAACTTGGAGCGCTAGACTTTCATACACATTAATTCTTAGTTACAATTATTTAAATCACTGGCTATGGCAAACAGCAGCTGGGTGCCATAGCCACCGCTAAAGCAGTTAGAGCTTTTGCACAATATATGGCAGAAATTAGTGAATTATGCACATAAACAAGGCAAAAATCAGGAAACTTCGTGGGAACATGTCAATGGTTCCAAGACTATTACTTAATAACAATAACATACACCTCCTCCTTCCCACAAAGAAAGATCTTATGTTTGACTAAATTTATATACAAGATTATCAACATTTATGACACAGAATAAATAAACTATGAAAATATAATTCATGATGAACCTAATAGTACTTATTTGGTATCATAAATATTTGTATCCTTTAATATAAACTTGGTCAAACTTTAGATGGAGACCATCTCATAATTGGGCACCGTTATTTATTGCACAAGCCAAAGGTCAGTCATTTAAACTTTTACCCATCCTCAAGAAAGTTTAAGAGATTTATATAACACGGGCTTGGCAGGGCCATTCATGAGATAATTATAAAACAAAAGAGTTGTCAGCCATACAAATAATAACTTAGCACAATTTAAATGACTGAAAAATAAGAACCTTTAGATAGCTGAAAAAACATGTACAGAGAGCAATTAATTGCTACACAATTGTGAAAGCACCACCAGCACATTTCAGAAGATTAAGTTGTTAACCGTAAATTGGACTTCGGTAAAAGCAGACGTGTGCTACCATCTGATTCCTCTAACGCGAAGTAGTTGCTAGGCATTGCCATAGCTAAATCATCTGACAGTTGGCGCCCAAGGTAGGGGCCTTTCGCATTCATATTTGTTTTTGTGTTTCAGATGGGAATCATCTTCCACTTCGGCGACGAACCAGAGAAGATGCTGCTCGGCGAGAAGATTTCCTTCGGCGAGCTCAACTTCGTCGCTGACCAACCTACGCCTCCAGGAGCCCGATACGACCCAAGAGGAGGAGCACTCTCTTTCGATCCATGCTTTCGCCGCTAGACTGGAAGAGGCTGTGGATAGGGATGAAAACGGTACGGATATTTTCCGACCGTATTCGAAACCGAATCCGTTTAGAGAGGTTGAGATCTGTCCGTATTCGAGTCCGGATATCCAACATCCGATACCGTATCCGTATCCGAATACTCAAATCGCATATTTATGATGTCGATATCCAATCGTATCCTATCCGACATAGTTGACACTATCCGTATTCGAATCCGAATCCGGACAGAAATATGAAAACAAATGTAATATCGGTGATATCCGTCCGTATCCGATCTGTTTTCATCCCTAGCTGTGGACATAGGACCACTCGCCTCGCTCATCATCTAACCCGCCACGCCGGTGTACTAGTTGAAACCGGTCGAGAGCATGATCTCGACGTCACCTTCTACTTCCAAAAGGTTGAGGACCCAGCTGAAAGATCTAGTTTGGTTTTGGTTAATTGATGAAACCTTAGGTACTAACCTTTGGCTCTAAGTGAATATGAGATAGGTTAGTACACACCAAGTGATGGAGCAAAGATGAAGTCCATGGTGATGATGGTGGACATGTGATGATGGTGATCAAGCTCCAAACTTGGAAAAGAAGAAAGAGAAAAACAAAAAGGCTCAAGGCAAAGGTATATTTGATAAGAGTTTTTTTGTTTTGGCACAAAAGACACCTAGTGGGTGTGTGTTTGGGATAGATAGCCGTACTATTAAGAGGGATGAAACTCATCGTGAAATGCGATTATCAAAGTGCCACTAGATGTTCGAACTCATTGCATAAGCATTTAGATTCTAGTTAGTGCTAACACCCTTGAAAATGCTTTGAGAAAATGCTAACACATGTACACAATGATGATACACTTGGTGGTTAGCACTTGGGAGCAAGGGTGGTGAAGTTGGAGTTGAAATGGAGGAAAAAATAGGGACCGGACCCTGACTTGGTCTGGACCGAAGCCTAAGAAGGGTGAGTCCAGTTAGGACTTCACTCCAGGGTGAGACGCGTGGTAGGCAGAAGAGGACCGGACCCTAGCTCTGGGTTTGGAAGGTGGCACCGGACTAGGTCTGGTCTACTCGGAAGCTCTCTACATGATTCTGGAGCCGATCGGACCCTGGCTTCGGACCTGGCATAGCGACATGTTCGGACACTGATTCCTCTAGAGTATTATCATATGATAGCCTACATGGGTAGGGGTGTGTGTTTGATCCATGGTGAGCCAGATGGACCTCAAATCAACAGCGTGTTCTCATCGTCAATCTCGTGGAGATCCATGTCGGTCCACGACGACGATTCATCGCTGGCTACATCAGCCCCCGCGACAGCAGATCCGATCTCGGAACCACCTCCAAGGTCATGTTCACCAACAACTCACCGCCCGCCAGGTGCTCGCTGTCAACGCCAACCAGATAGCACCATACGCCGCTGACCAGACGTTCTGTCTAAAGCTAAGTCATGCTTTAATATTTTTTCTAAATATTCTCCAATCTTCGTTAATCACCATGATGTTTTCTTCGAGCTATTTTTTCCATGTTTGCTCTCCAAATGATTTTCTGAACCCCCGAACAGTCGCATTGATGCTCGGACGCCTCCAGAGACGGCCCTGTCTCTGGCTCCTCCCTACACGTGCTATCGGCTCCGCGCTCTGCGTTATGGGTGGTCGGCAGCGGCGAAGGCATCTTTAGCACCAGATAGGCATAGTGCGGCACGGCCATGAACTTGGCTAGAGCTGGCCGACCAAGTATGGCGTGGTAAGCGGTGTCGAAGTCGGCGACATAGAAGTTGATATGTTCAACGCGGTAGTTGCTTGTCGTGCCGAACTGAACTAGTAGGGTAATCTCTCCAAGTGGTTGGAGGCCCTGCCTGGCACCACACCCCAAAAGGTGGATTCGGAAGGTGTGAGATCGGACAAACCAAGGCCCAGCTCTTTTAGGGCTCCGGCGAAGAGGACATTCAGAGCGCTCCCACCATCAACAAGCACTTTTCTATAGAGCACCTTCTATACAGTTGCGTCGAGGATGAGGGGAAAACACCTCGTGTAGGGAATATTTGCCCACTGGTCGGCCCTGCTGAAGGTGATCGGGACCTCGAACCATGGGCGATAGCTGGGGTTAGCGTTGGTGTCTTCCATAGAAACAGGGAGCACCCGCCGTGCGGTGAGCTTCTGCTCTCTTCTACTCTCGGTGGAGGCGAGGCCCCCGAAGATGGTGGCAACCACCTTATCATGGTCCTTAAAGGCATTGTTTTTGCCCCCAGGTGGTCGGCGACCTCTAGCTCTGTCGTTGACGTCGTCGTTGAGCCTCTTGTCCTAGAACTCCTTAGCCAAACCCATGCAGTCCTTCATCTTGTGTTTCACGTTCTTGTGAAGAGGGCACGGGCCATCGAGGATCTTTTGGTACTGTTCATCATAGTTGTGCTTGGTGCGAGGTTAATTAACGGCGGCGACGATGTGTTCTGGCCGTCGGTGGTGATTTTGGCCAGGCCTGTGTCCTCCTGTCCGATCATGGCCGCTGTCGTGATGGTAGCTACGGTCATTAGGGCGGCGGTCGCTGTGGCGGCAGTCATCGTAGCGGTGAGATGGGCGATGAGTGCCTGCATCCTCATTGAAGCGCACCTCGGCTTCCTCGGCGTCATTATACTAGTTGGCCGTAGTTATCATCTCGCCGATATTGGTGGGCGGCTTGCGGTTGAATTTGGAGCAAAGCTCGCGATGGTGGAGTCCTCGGATAAAGACGGTGATGACTGAGCATTGAGGAGTGAAGAGTTGTAGGCGGCACCGGTGATTACCAAGCACTGAGGAGCAAGGAGTCCCTGACGACGCTGGCGATGACCAAGCACCGAGGAGCGAGGAGTCCCCAGCGTTGCTGGCGATAACCGAGCATCGAGGAGCGAGGAGTCCGGGCGTCGCTGGCGATGATCGAGCACCGAGGAGTGAGGAGTCCCCGGCATTGCTGGTGATGACCGAACATCGAGGAGCGAGGAGTCCTCGGTGTCGCTGGCGATGACCAAGCAACGAGGAGCAAGGAGTCCTCGGCGTCGCTGGCGATGACTGAAGACCGAGGAGCAAGGAGTCCTCGGTGTCGCTGACGATGGTGATGACCGAGCACCAAGGAGCGAGGAGTCCCCGGCGTCGCTGGCGATGACCGAGCACCGAGGAGCGAGGAGTCCCCGGTGTCGCTGGCGATGATCGAGCACCGAGGAGTGAGGAATCCCCGGCGTCGCTGGCGATGACCGAGCTCCAAGGAGCGAGGAGTCCCCGGCGTTGCTGGCGATGACCGAGCACCGAGGAGTCCTCGGCATTGCTAGCGATGACCGAGCACTGAGGAGCGAGGAGTCCCTAGCGTAGGCGGCGATGTTCGAGCACCGAGGAGTCCCAGGCGAAGCTAACGAGGTTCGAGCACCGAGGAGTCCCTGGCGTAGCTGGCGATGTTCGTGCAGTAAAGTGTTCCCACTTAGTCCTCGAGCACAAAGAATTCGAGCGCTGAGGAGTAACCGGCATAGCTGGCGATGAAGGACGAGCAATGAACAGTCTGGTCAACTGGTCGGCGGCGAAGTGAGCATTGAGTAGAAGCGACCGGTGAACTATCCGATCAACTGGTCGGCGATGGAGTCCATGAACCAAGCAGTCTGACCAGTTGATCGGTGAAGAAGTCCGAGCACCAGGTGATCCGATCACCTGGACAATGATCCTGTAATACAAATATATAGAACGGGTAGTACATAATGCACAAATAAATAAACTTCGGAGAAAAAATAGCGTATGTAGCTTGACGATCAGTTGGCGTGAAAATATATTTATATTTAATATAAACTGCTTGAATAGTTAGTGTGTTGCTGAGTCTCTAGCCCTAGCTAGCTCATAGTCCATAACGTCGAGCGCGGAGCCCGTGCATGTGTAGAAGGAATAGACGTGACCAAGGAGCCACTACCGACCACCCATAACGCAGAGCGCGGAGCCCGTAGCACGTGTAGGGAGGAGCCGGAGACAGGGCCATCTCTGGAGGCATCCGAGCATCAACGTGACTGTTCGAGGGTTTGGAAAATTGTTTGGAGAGCAAATATGGAGAAAACCGTTCGGAGAAACATTATGGCGATATACGAAGATCGGAGAATATTTAGAAGAATATTAAAGCGTAACTTAGCTTTAGACGGAGCGTCTGGTCGACGGCGTATGGCACTATCTGGTTGGCGTTGACGGCGAGCATCTGGCGGGCGGTGAGTTGTTTTTGAAGACGACCTCAGAGGTGGTTTCAAGAATGGATCTACTATCATGGGGGCTGATGTAGCCAGCGATGAATCATCATCGTGGACCGGCATGGATCTCCATGAGATTGATGATGAGAACGCGCTGTTGATTTGAGGTCCATCTGGCTCGCTATGGATCAAGCGTACAACCCTACCTAGCACGCCAATTGTTGACAGAATATCATCGGCAGTTCACCGAGGGGTATCCCACGATGGTAGATTGATTGGCAGAGGAGCGTGAGATCAAGAACAAGAAGGCCAGAGACACACGAGTTAGACAGGTTTAGGCCGTCAATACAACATAATACCCTACTCCTGTGGTCTGTTGGTTTATATTAGCTATCATATGATAATGCGTGAGTTTGGAGGGGGTCCTTGCCCGCCTTATATAGTCCAGGGAGCAGGGTTACAAGTCGGTTAGATCTGAGAGATAACCAGAAAGTAATAACTGATTACAGGAATCTTGGGATCATACATATCCCAATAGATCTTGTAGTATCTTTAGGATATCTTCCCGGTGTATTGCGGGAGGCGTCGAGCAGAGTCGTGCCCCGCAAGGCTTCGTCTTGTGGGCTGGGCCACCCCTAGGGGCGCAGCCCATGTGGCTTGCCGTGGGTATCTGGGGTCGTACACCCCACACCGGTTGTGGCTCGTTATGAAGGAGGCGACATGGCACTCGGTGGAGGACTGAACCCTGAGTGCTCAGAGTCTGGTGGCCTCGGTCGGACTGGGTTTGGATGGCTTTTACCCTCTCTAGACCTCTCTGGATCAAACCAGACCCTGTGGGTCGCTGGGTCTGGTCGTGATGACACAGAGTCTAGTCTAGAGGTGGATTGTGCATCGGAGAAATCAACTGTTGGAGGTCTAGACTACCGTTTGAATTAAGGGACACATGGCACATATCGAATGATTGGACCCTTGTGGCTAGAGTCCAACTCAGACCCTATTAGGGTCTGGTCGTCCTAAAAATTGCCCAGTGAGGGGGCAAACGGCTCTATTTGTTTGAGCTCTCTATAAATAGAGGTTGACTAGCCATAGCTCACACTCTTGTCCATTTCTATTGAGAGTAGACCCTAGTGAGCCTGGCCATTCCTCTCTAACTCACCTTGGTTTATTAATTCATCATTTGGTGAGATTTGAGAGCATCCAAGTGCATTACTTTGTGTGATTGCATCTAGAGGCACTTGGTGATTGTGTTTCACTACAGGATTCGCTTGTTACTCTTGGTGGTTGCCACCACCTAGATGGCTTGGTGCAGCAAGGATCATCGAGAGGAGGAAGGTCCTTAATGGGGATGGGGATCCCGATCTTCCGTCAGGTAGAGGTAACTATCGTTGTGGCGGAGAATGACACACCGATCCGGCTTCAGATCGAAAGATCAAACCCTGCAATCTTAGCACCACAGATCTTCTGGTTATCAACCAAGTCACGGACCAGGTTGACCTCGCCAAGAAGGCTAATCCCTGCCTGCGCAATGAAGAACACAAGCAAGAATAAGAAAGAACACAACCAAATTGCAGATGAATGGTTAATCTCACGAAGTTGGGGTCTCACAAACCGATGAACGACGAAACTATTCTTGATAGAATAATCTAAGCAAAACCCCAAAACCTAATAGCAGTGGCGGCGTATGATTATATAGGTCTTAGGGTCATCGCCTACCCTGGACGCGTCCCCTAATAGGCCCAAACACGATACAGGTCCAACAGACCAAAAGACGGTGCCGCAGCACCCTGGCAGATTCTGGACACTGACTTGTTTCAACGATTTCTATTGATTCTAAAGGGCTTTTGATGTGAGACCACTTGGATTGACTTCCTTATCAAATTATCTTTCCAACCATATGTGGATCGTCGAAAACAGAGTCCGGATGCGTCCTGGGTGACCAGTTTAAAGCAGACTAGTCCTGGAGGCCGAGGCAGACTCGAAATCATATTGGACTGGGCCTTCGGTTTCTGTTGGACGTCTTTGTTGGTCATCATCACCTCCACCTCTTCCTCTAAGTCCCTCATGACACTCTCCAATGTTCCTAATTAATATAACATCATTAGGTAGCAATCTATTCTCAAAAGGATGAAAATGATCACTTAAGAACGAGCTCACCTCTAAATTAAGTTGTCGCCGACGGTGGAGCAGCACCTTGACAGATTCTGGATGTCCACTTATTTCTACAATTCCTGTTGACTCTGATCGAATTTTAAGGTGGGACTGGTGCCATTGGAAGCTCCATGAAATTATCTTTCCATCCATATAAAGAACGCCCAAAACGGACACTGTATGCGACCTAGGCATCGTTTTTAGTACGTGCTGCTCCTGGACTCCGAGACGGGCTCGAACTGTAGTTGCTTTGGGCCTCCACCTCGGAGACTCGAACCGAATTAGCCTCGGGCCTCCTTCTTGACTTGAACACCCTTGCTGGCCTCATAACCCTCCATACCATGTGCCAAACATGGTCATATGCATGGGTGTCATGTCCTCATCACACCAGGTGGTAAGAGGTATGCAAACCTCACTAAACACTAAGTCTAAACCTAGAGCAAGCGTATAAGCGGTGGTCTAATCAACCTAAGCACTTTGCAAAGCACCTACACTAATCACCTAATAAAACACTAAACACTATGCAAGTGGGGATCACTAGAATGGTGTATCAACACTCTTGATATGTTTCCTCAGCTCCACTCGGTTCAAATAACCAGTTGGGGGTTGTATTTATAAGCCCCACTGAGAAAGTAGCCGTTGGGGACGAAATCCTGCTTTTCTGCTACTGATCGGACGTTGGAGTCGTCTTGATCGGACGTGTCTGGTCATCTCGACCGTTGGAGCTGCGAACAACTAATCGGACGCTACCAGCGTCCGGTCACTTGCCACCGAACATGTCTGGTCGCAATTTCGCTGATCTAGAACCTCTCTGTACTCGATCGGACATTGTTATCCTGTGTCCGATCGATTTGCCACCAATGTCCAGTCAATGCTGAGTGAGTTGTCGGGCTGATGAATAGTGCCATCAGTGCATCCGGTCGATTCACTTGTTCAGCGTCCGGTCACTACTGCTGACGCCTGTTGTTGCTGAGCCACTGATCGGAGCGACCGATCACTTCTGTGAGCTCGTTTCTTCATGATCTTGTGTGCAGCTTGGTTCCTATCTTCGTGCTTGGACTTTACTTGATATCTTGTGTCTTCTCTTGTGCTCCTAAGGTCTTGCTTGTGGTGTTGATCATCGGATCATCATGTTGCCTTCGTCCTAGTCACGTCTTGCACCCTATTAAACTACAAAACAATCACTTGCAAATTCATTAGTCTAATTTGGTTATGTTGGTCATCAAACACCAAAATCCAAAGTAAATGGGCCTAGGGTCCATTTTCCTTACACACCTCTTAGCCACCGAACCACCAAGTGTTGGTCGACACAATGGGGACTAACGTGCCATCAAGCATGTGAACCTCAGGAGAAAAATCGCTTGTCTCCTGCCATTGGCATTCTTTCAGTCATTGTATTGGTGATCTTGTTGTGATTGGTTCATCCCTCTACACAATGGTATAAATGTCCCAATCACTCCTTACTTACTTGCAAAGTAGTTGTATCAAGCTCTTTAGTGTAATTAGCTTTGAGAGCTTGTTTACTTGCTAGTTTAGTGTCACCCAGTGGAGCTCTTTAGTGTAGACTTGTTGAGAGCTTTTAGTGAGTAGTGACATAGCCTTTGTTTGTGCCTAGTGATCATAGCAACTAGAATTGTTGGATAGGTGGCTTGCAACCCTTGTAAAGCTAGAGAAAAATTGCATTTTGCCATTTAGTGTTCTAACCTCTTGCTCTTGTGTATTTGTAGAAATTTTTATAGGGTATTCACCACCCTCTAGCCATTTAGGACCATTCAATCTCTTATGCTATGGTGATGTGCTACTCCATCGGTTGTTGTTTGTGTTGTTGGTTCTTTTGTGTATTGTGTGTTGTCGTTTGTGGACTGAGCCTTCGAGCTGGTTGGGAGAGCAATATGTTTGTATGTTATGATCGCAAGCTCGTCTTGCCATGGCTGTAATGCCAAGCATGATCCCTTCTCTCTAGTGTTTTAGTTATCTCCTTCGAACTATGATCGTTAGCAACTCTAATCGTCCCTAGGATGTGGCCATTGGGGACTCAACATCGGTGTAGATATTACCCGCGCACGATGAGCCCTTTGTGACCTAGTCTAGTGGGAGGCAAATTAGGGGACAACAATCATGTAACGATGGAAGCCAACTTGTTTAGGTGAAGCTCAAGGCCGCGAGTTGCCTCGCCATGACCACCAGGATCTACCCCTTTTGCTCTTTCTTTCTCCCTATCCACCTCGTATGCTTGCACCACCTAGACCATAGCGTTCCTTTGGATCTATCGGCGACAACCGTACCGCTATGAACCCTAGGGATTGCATTGTGCTGATATAGTTGCACGAGGTCATGGTGCCCTACAGGTTGGTGTGGAGTGTTGTTTGTGAGCATTTGTCGACTCAACCCTTTCTTGTGCATCGCTTCTTTTGGTTCCCATCCATTACCATGATGAGTGGATCGAAAGGTAGTGGACTGTTGTGCTTTGTTGTGTTTCTTCAGTTTCCACCTTTTGCCAAGCAAGTGAATCAAAGAGTCATTGGCCTTGCTACCCGTGCCTCTCCTTAAGTTGGCCTGACTCTTCCAACCTCCGACCATTACCTTGTTGAGAAGGTTGAAGGAATGCAGAACCATTCTTCTACCTTGTTGTAACACCCTAGGTGTTTGGCTTCCACATTTGCACTTGCATTTCATGAACATGAGCATCATTCATCCATTCATGAGCTTATATTGCATGAAACATGTTTTCAAAACATTGCAACATATTGTTATATTTCATGTGTGTTGTTTTTATGAAATGAAAAGTGTGCAACACTCAAGTGCAATATGTGCAACTCACTTTAGTGAAACATAGTTAGTTAGTACTATGCAATAAGATCATGAAACATGTGAAACATGACTATGAAACAAATGTAACATTTCATTGGTTTTCCCTTGTTTCAGTACAAACAATGCTTGATTCTTGTGTGACCAATGTGTGGTGTGGCTAATAATTCTCTTAAATAACTTAGTTACACTTAGAATGTCATTTGGGACATTGTTCATGTTGATCATGTTGCCTAATTATGATTTCAAATAGTGGTTTGACTTGTTTTGACTCCTAAACTCTTTTGTTTGACTGTTTAAAAAGTGTAGCTTACAATGTTTGCATGTCTGAGCAACCTAAAGCAAAGTTGTAGAAAATTTTATAAGGAACAAACTTTGTTTAGAAGCCAAGTCATGAAAATGTGCACAACATGCTCAAAAAGGTCCCACAAGTTAGTGTTGAGGGCTGATTCAACACTTGGAAAAGTTTCTAAGTCTTAGTTGCAATTTCAGTTTGTTTGAGCCGACTTTGGCTTGATGTAACTCCTGATTCATGGTGAATTAGACTATGATCCTTTAATAGAAGTTGAAGATGAAAGGTAGGGCTACAACTTTCATGTACATGGTTTTTGCTAATGATCAACAGCTTAGTCGTTTCAACACGATGAAGATGTACTGTCAGGCTTGATTGGAACTCTAAAACGCAGCTACAGTGCACTGACCGGTTTTAGCGTTTCACCGCTGCGTGGCACCACTCGTCGCTGGTCGCCTAACCATGTAGGACACACGCCATGGCTATCCTGGCGCTACTGGCCACTACTTGAGCTCACGCCCGCCTGCTCGACCGGCTCACAAGTCCATTTTCATTTTCCTTCGCCTTCCCCGCTCGCCGCAGCATCGTAGCGCCACTCCGCCATTGCCGAGCAAGCTCCGCCATCACCTAGCTCGCTTGCCACCGCAAAAATGCGACCTCCAGCTTGACCATAGCTCCGCCGTGTCCTCCTTTACATCGTCGACCTTCTAGTCGCGCCATCCGAGCCCTAGGTGAGGGCCATTGGCCGTTTTCCCGCCGCCGTCTCCATGGTCGCACCTCGCCGGAGTGGAGCTCACCGTGGCCAACCACCACCGAGACCTTCTCGTCCTCCTTTCTCTGCTTGGTTAGCTCCATAGTGACCTCGTGGAGCTCATAACAAGCTCGAAAGAGGCAGCAGGGGTGAAAGCTCTAGTTTGGTTTTGGTGAATTGATGAAACCCTAAGTGCTAACCTAGTTTATCAAGTGATCATGAGATAGGTAGCACACTTCAAGTGGAGAAGCTAATGAAGATCATAGCATGATAATGGTGATGGCATGATGATGATCAAGGCTTAAACTTGAAAAGAAGAAAGAGAAAAAACAAAAAGCTCAAGGCAAAGGTATAATGTGTAGGAGCTATTTTGTTTTGGTGATCAAGACACTTAGAGAGTGTGATCATATTTAGGTTTGATAGTCGTACTATTAAGAGGGGTGAAACTCGTGTCAGAATGCGGTTATCAAAGTGCCACTAGATGCTCTAACTCATTGCATATGCATTTAGGATCTAGTGAACTAACACCCTTGAAAATATTTGTGAAAATATGCTAACACATGTGCACAAGGTGATACACTTGGTGGTTAGCACATTTGAGCAAGGGTGAAGAAGACGGAAGAGATGCCAGCATCGGTCAAGTGACCAGACGCTGGATCTAAATGCACCAGACGCTGACTGCCTGCATCTGGTCGTGCTGACTCGGTGGTACAGTGGCTAGGGTTTACCACCGGACGCTGGGCTATGTTCGGTCGAGGTGGACCGGACACGTCCGGTCGAGGAGAAACGGTTTTTGACCCTTACTGTACTCGACCGAACGCTGGGGCTTCAGCGTCTAGTCAGTTTTGCTGGAGCATCCGGTCAGCTTCGTAGTCGTTGAAATCTAATGAACAATGTTTGAAGCTAGTGACGCGTGGTGTCCATTAGTGGACCAGACGCTGAGTCCAGGGTCCGGTCAGTTTGACCGAAGTGTCTGGTCAGAGCGCAGTGTGCCCAGTAATGGGGTACAACGGCTCTATTCCATGGGGGCTTCTATTTAAGCCCTATGGCTGGCTGTAGCTCACATCTTTAGCCATTTTCATTGACATAGCAACCTTGTGAGCCTTGCCAAAGCCCTCCCACTCATCTCCATCATTGATTCATCATCATAGTGAGATTAGGAGTGATCCAAGTGCATTGCTTGAGTGATTGTATCTAGAGGCACTTGGTGTTCTTGTTTTGCTGTGGGTTTTGCTTGTTACTCTTGGTGGTTGCCGCCACCTAGACGGCTTGGAGTAGCAAGGATCATTGAGCGGAGGGTGGTGATTATCTCCGGCTCCGATCGTGGTGATTGTGAGGGGTTCTTGACCTTTCCCCGGCAGAGCGCCAAAAGGTACTCTAGTGAATTGTTCGTGGCTTGTGTGATCCTCATCTTGTGTTGGTTGTGCGGCACCCTATTGAGGGTTTGGTGTGTGAAGCCAATTAGCGCATGAACCTCCAAGTGAGTGAATCACCACAACGAGGAGTAGCTTGCCGGCAAGCAAGTGAACCTCGGTAAAAATTATTATATTCATCCTTTGATTCTGAGGTAATTGGTCTTCATTGTTATTCATTCTTGTGATTGATTGGTTCACTCCTCTACACGGCAGTATAACTATCTTGATCACTCTCTTTACATTATCGCAAACTAGTTGACAAGCTCTTTAGTGTAACTAGTTGTGAGAGCTTGCTTGGTTGGTTGGTGTGGCTCTTTAGTTAGCCTTTGAGAGCACACTAACATAGGGTAGTGTCATACCTCTTGTGTGAATCAACACTATCTAAGCTAGAATTGTGGTAGGTGGCTTGCATTTTGAGTAGGCTAGCACAACACTTGCTTCGCCTCATAATTGTCTAACTATTTTGTTAAGTGTTGTTGTAGAAATTTTATTAGACTATTCACCCCCTCTAGCCATTAGGACCTTTCAAGTGGTATCGGAGCCAAGGTCACCGTTATTTAAGGCTTAACAACCTTCAGTGTTAAAATGGCTCAAATCAACAACACCAAGAAGCCACCCCAATTTGATAGCATAAATTATCCTTATTGGAAGTCAAAGATGACCACACATATCAAGCCAATCAATAGAAAGGTGTGGAAGGTGGTAGAAACCAAAATTAAGATTGGTGATCTAGAGAATCCCACCGCGGCTGAAGAAGTACTTCTCCAAAACAATGACATTGCTGTAAGTGCTATTCATGATGCAATTGATGAGAGAACATTTGAGCAAATCAAGAATATTGAGATGGCTCATGAGGCTTGGAAGAAGTTGGAAGAATCATTTAAGGGCACTCAAGCCATGAAGGCTGCAAAGGCATACATTCTCAAAGAGAAGTTTGCAAGCTTCAAGATGAAGAATGATGAGAGTGTGCCGGAAATGTTCCATAGGCTTCAAGTGCTTATCAATGATCTCAAAGCACTTGGAGAAGAAGTGAAGGATAAAGACTTCTCCCACAAGTTCTTAAGATGCTTACCCTCAAGATTTGGTACATTGGTCACTATTCTAGTGAGGAGTGGTTTGGACACCACAACACCAAACCAAGTGTTGGGAGATATAATGACTGATGATACTTATAGAGATGATGATGAGAAGGAAGAAAAGAAGGAGAAGAAAGATGAGAAGAAGGATGAGAAGAAGAAGAGCATGGCATTCAAAGCCACATCATCCAAGGGCAAAGCAAAGCAAGAAACATCAAGTGAAGAAGATGAATCATGGGATGATGATGATGATGAGAAGATGGCTCTATTTGTCAAGAGATTTGGCAAGTTCATGGTAAAGAAGGGCTACCATGCTAGAAGAAAGAAGTCTTCATTCAAGAACAAAGAAGAGTCAAGAAGGTGCTTCAAGTGTGGAAGCAAAGATCATCTTGTTGCTCAATGCCCATACAATAGTGACAATGATGATGACAACAAGAAGAACAAGAAGAAGGACAAGAAGGAAAAGAAAGAGAAGAAGGACAAGATGGCCTTCAAGAAGAAGAAGGGTGGTTCATATGTAGTCACTTGCGATAGTGATGCTTCCTCAAGTGATGATGATGATGATAGTGATGATCACAAGACCACCAAGAAGAAGGTTCTTGCAAGCATTACCATCAATGAGAAGCCTTCTCTCTTTGAATCTTCATCATGCTTCATGGCTAAGGCCACTAAGGTACAATCTTGTGGTGATGAAAGTGATGAAGAACATGTTGATGATAATGAATATGAAAATGAAAATGAAAATGATAGTAATAGTGATGATGATGAACCTACTAAGGATGAATTAATTGACATGCTAGAAGATGCTAGAGAACACTTTGATATCAAGAGAAGGGAATGCAAAAGCTTGCGTAAGGAACTAAAAGCCCTTAAGCAAGCCTTTGATGACCTCAATGCATCTCATGAGAGGCTAGAGGAAGCCAATGAGAAGCTTGGCAAAGCTCACAAAAAGCTTGAAAAGGCTCATTCCTCTTTGCTTGATGAGCAAAATAAAAAGAAGCATGTTGAAACTTGCAATATAGGTTTAACTTGTGACATATTTGATGAATCACTATCTATGCCTATCATTGTTGCTACTACTAACCCTTCTTGTAGCACTTCCACTTCTACCTTATCTAGTAGTGAAGGTCTCACTTTTGATGCCTCACTAGTGGTTGAGAATGAAAACCTCAAGAAGGAGGTCACTAAGCTCACTCACACCTTAGCTAAGGCTTATGGTGGTGAGGACCGCTTGCTTATGTGCTTGGGTAGCCAAAGAGCTTCTCTCTACAAAGAGGGATTGTGCTCTACCCCCAAGAAAGGCAAGGTGGCCTTTGCTCCTCACAAGACTAGTTTTGTAAAGAATAATGGTCGGTTTTGCACTAGTTGCAAGCAAGTGGGTCACAAAGAGCAAGAATGCAAAAATAAGAGCAAAAATGCTAATATATCCTCCATTAAGCTTGATTCATGCTATATACTTACTAAGGGTACAAATAGTGTAAAGGCTAAGTTCATTGGTAAACCATGGATGTGCTCAAAGAAGAAAGTCATTTGGGTGCCAAAGAGCTTAGTAACTAACCTTCAAGGACCCAAATAAGTTTGGGTACCTAAAAATAATTGATCTTCTTTTGTAGGTCAATTACAAAGCCGGAGGAAGGCATTGGGTTCTTAATAGTGGTTGCACTCAACACATGACCGGTGATGCAAGAATGTTCAACTCAATCAACACCAATGGCAATGATGGCTATGATAGTCTCACATTTGGTGACAATGGCAAAGGCAAGGTCAAAGGGCTTGGTAAGATTACAATATCCAATGACATAAGCATATCCAATGTGTTGCTAGTAGAGAGCTTGAACTTCAATTTGCTATCCGTGGCACAATTATGTGATCTTGGATTCAAATGCATATTTGGGATAGATGATGTAGAGATCATAAGTATAGATGGCTCTAACTTGATCTTCAAAGGCTTTAGATATGAGAATCTATACTTGGTTGATTTCAATGCTAGTGAAGCTAGATTATCTACATGCTTGTTCACTAAGTCTACCATGGGTTGGTTATGGCATAGAAGGCTTGGTCATGTTGGAATGAAACAATTGAATAGATTGGTTAATCATGACTTGGTTAAAGGCTTGAAAGATGTTGTGTTTGAAAAGGATAAGCTTTGTAGCTCTTGTCAAGCCGGCAAACAAGTTGGAAACACCCATCCTAAGAAAAGCATGATGAGCACTAGTAAACCATTTGAGTTATTGCACATGGATTTGTTTAGGCCAACACAATACACTAGTATCGGTGGTAACAAATATGGATTTGTAATAGTGGATGACTACACTAGATACACATGGGTATTCTTTCTAGTGGACAAAAGTGATGTATTTGCAACATTCAAATCATTTGTCAAAGACATTCACAATGAGTTTGAAACAACCATCAAGAGAGTTAGAAGTGACAATGGTAGTGAGTTCAAGAACACTAGAATTGATGAGTTATGTGATGAATTTGGAATTAGACATCAATTCTCGGCCAAGTACACACCCCAATCAAATGGCCTCTCCAAAAACAAAAGTTGTTCAAAATCAAAAGTTCTACAACTTTGCTTTTATAACCAACTCCTAATTTGGTTTAGATTTTGAAATGAACTTTTGAATTCAAATGGGGAAATTTAACGAATTACGTCTTTTTGAATTACTCCAAATTTTACTAAACAACTTGAAAAACTCCAAAAACCAACTTTGCTTAAATTGTCAAGCTCTACACTTTTGCTTTTGGACTCAACCCCAAAATATACATAGATTTTGAAATAGATTTTCAGGGTAGGATTTAAATGCTGAAAATCGGGGTTTTCACGAAAAATTCAAAATCAAACGAACTTTGAACTTGAGTCAAACAATACAATTCAACACATACCACATGAATATAAACTGGTTTTAGTGTATGCATCTCAAAGTTTTTAATATGACCAATTGTCTTGCAATGCATATGATGATATGGCAGTTTTAGTATTTAAACACCCGGGGTGTTACATCTACTGCATTAGTGATGAATGCCAAGTTTAGTTGCTTAAGTTCAGCACACAACTCACTTGCCATAGGCATCACTTGCACCTCATTGGCATAACTCTTCCTGCTAAGAGCATTGGCAACAATGTTTGCCTTTCTAGGATGATAGTGTACTTCTAGATCATAATCCTTAATCAACTTCAACCATCGATGATGTCTCATGTTCAGATCTGTCTAAGTGAAAATGTACTTCAGACTCTTGTGATCAGTATAGATATCACTCTTATGTCTGATAAGATAGTGCCTCCATATTTTCAGAACATGAACCACTGCTGCTAACTCCAAATCATGAGTAGGATAGTTTAGCTCATGCTTTATCAACTGTCGGAATGCATAGGCCACTACTATTCCTTCTTGCATAAGAACACATCCAAGACCCTGACTAGATGCATCATAATAGATAGCAAAGTTCTTGCTCAAAATTGGCAAAACCAATACTAGGGTTGTAGCCAATCTTTTCTTCATTTCCTCAAAATTAGCCTAGCACTTCTCGGACCACACAAACTTAGCATTTTTCTCCAATAGAATTGTCATAGGCTTGGCAAGTTTAGAAAACCCTTCTATGAACCTTCTGTAGTATCCAGCCAATTCCAAGAAACTACGAATCTCTCCCACATCGGTTGGTGGTTTCTAATTCAACACATCTCTCACCTTGCTTGGATCTACTCCTATTCCACCATTAGAGACAACATGGCCTAGGAAAGAAACTTCCTTCAACCAAAACTCACACTTGCTTCACAACTTGTGTTCTCTGAGCTTTTGCAAGACCAACCTTAGATGTTCAGCGTGCTCTTCTTCCATTTTGGAGAATACCAATATATCATCGATAAATACCACCACAAACTTATCCAAAAACTCCATGAACACCATATTCATCATGTACATAAAGTATGTAGATGCATTGGTCAAACCAAAGGACATAACTGTGTACTCATACAAACCATACCTCGTAGTAAAAGCTATCTTGGGTATGTCAGTTGCACGAATCTTCAACTGATAATAACCAGAACGAAGATCAATCTTAGAGAAAACACAAGCACCTCTCAACTGATCAAACAAGTCATCAATTTTAGGTAGCGGGTACTTGTTCTTGATAGTAAACTCATTTAGTGACCGATAATCAACACACATCCTCTGGGTACCATTGTTCTTGTCCACAAATATAACTGGTGCTCCCCAAGGTGATGAACTAGGACGCATGAAATATTTCTCCTATAACTCTTTTATTTGTTTCTTAAGTTTTTCTAGTTCATTAACCCCCATTCTATATGGACGCTTAGCTATAGGTGTAGTTCCAGGTAATAATTTAATAATAAACTCAATGTCACAGTCAGGTGGCATACCTGGCAAGTCATCGGGAAACACATCTGGAAACTCATCCACTACTGGGTCCTCCTTGTTGACGCGATCATCAAGCTGGTTCACTGTGGCTATCGGCTGCTTTTGCACTACAACATCGACACTAATTCTATCCCCATTCGGTGCGGTCACAACTACCTTCTCCTAACACTGAATCACTACATGTTGTTGCATCATCCAATCCATACCTAGAATCACATCAAGACCAAATGTTCTCAACACAATGGGGCTCACTTTAAACTCGACCCCCCTTAAGCATAGACTAGTTGGAACACATCGATAAGAAGCTTGCATACTACCTCCTGGTGAGTTTACTAATATAGGATCTTTCATGGCACATAAGGGTATGCTATGCGTTCTAACAAATGCTTGTGATACGAAAGAATGCAAAGCTCCAGAATAAAAAAGAACAGTGGCAGGAGTGGAATTAACATCAAACATACCGAGCATAATCCCAAGACTCCTATAATCTATTATTACTTTTCGGTTATCTCTCAGATCTAACCGACTTATAACCCTATCCCCCGAACTATATAAGGTGGGCAGGGACCCTTCTAAACTCATGCAATATCATATGATAGCTAATACAAACCAATAGACCACAAAAGTAGGGTATTACATCATACTGACGGCCTAAACCTATCTAAATCGTGTGTCTCTGTTGCCTTCTTGTTCTTGGTCACACGTTTCCCTGCCGATCAATCTACCTTCGTGGGATACCCCTTAGAGGACTGCCGATGATATTCTATCAACAATTTGCATGCTAGGTAGGGGTTTGCGTGTTATTTCCCTTGTCGAACAAGATGGCTTTTTCCACAGGCTCTTCGTCCCTCCCGTAGACCGGCCAGATCTTCATGGTCAGATCCATCTCCTAGGTCATCAACACTGATGGAGTCAGAGAGCTCCTTGAGCCAGTGTAGATCAATGTTGCGCTGACCACCCCAACACCTATGACTGTAGATCCAATCTTGGAACCACCTCTAAGGTCACCTTCATTGACAACTCACCACCCGCTTCCTTGCTACTAGAGGAGGCAGATCAACAATGACAATCTAATCGCATCTATCAATCAGGTTGGTCTGAAGCTCGCCGATTGCCTCTCCATCGCCGAGACAACTCTAGACACTCTGGTTCAACGCCGACCACCCTCCGATCTAGATCTATCAAAGGCTGCTCAGGAAACTCTAGGGGCTACATCCCTACCCTTTGGGTTCACCAACGCCATCGCCGCTTACCAAGATGCCCTAAGGGGTAGATTCACCGACCAGGTTGGAGATGTCTATCCTCTCGCTGACCGGATCATTGACCAGCCTCCGCCCACCATCAACATGCTCCATGTCGGCCGATGCTCCGGAGCATCCCTCTAGACCATCTTGGAGGAGAATCTGGACTTCGAGTCCTAGGGCTCTACAGAGACAATCGTCGAAACAACCACCAAGCTACTTCTTCCCCCTCTGTTCTATGGCGGCGTAATCTTCAACGTCAGCATCGACATCACACCTCAGAATGGTGAAACCAAGGAGGAACACGCTGCCTGCAAGAATCAGAACATCAACCATGAGCAGCGCCACGCAAATGAGGTTGCTCTCACGACGGCCGAGCAGCAACTTGACTCGCAAGGAAGGTCACTCCAATGCAACCTTGATGATGAGTTTGTCTGCATTGACGGCCACTATGTCTACAAAACCCCAAGCGCCAATCTCGCAGTGGCCGCCAATGAGCTCGCCCAGCTCCCACAGACACCAGAGGTCACCAAGGTCACCGCATTGCTCAAAGCGGCACATTGCCAGGTCAATGAGATCCACTAAGATCAGAGACCTTCTTACTCCACAACCTTGATTCGTCGATCAGCCACGACAAGAACCGATCACCACCAAAGTCGCTTCGCCAATCAGCACCGCGATGATAGGCAACTCCTCTAGGGTGGAGCTAGGGGCAACCGCAACAAACATCACTGCCAACATGACCAGGAGGTCGACCAGGATGTCCGAGTGCACCTCAACAATCTCTGAGATGCACAACGGTGTATCGACGAATGCCATTTCAGTCACCATGAAGAAGAAGTACACCACCGCCAGGAGTATGAGCAAGAGTACGGTAACTGAAAGCATCTAGGCCCCTAATTGGGTTTCAGTGATTAATGACAATATAATATTACTATAACTAATGTGTGTTTTGAAGAGGTAATTAAGTTAGGTCATGGTAATGGAGATAAATTGGGCAATCAAGGTGGTCATGCCCCTACGATGGAAATCGTTTCGGTTTTCAAAGGATGGATGATAAGGTTAAGGATGACTAGTTCTAAGTGCCGATTGGAGTTGGAGGGACACTTAGAGTAGTTTAGGACTTTGTTTTTCCTTTGGCCATACTATTAAGGGGGGTATGGACGTGTAGCTTGAGCTAGATGAGTCTAGTGAGTTAGGTGTGGTGCACACTTGTTAAAACTAACACTAGGTAGCTCCACAACAGCCCTAAGATCCTTTGGAGCAAACTTCATTCACATATGATTGAGAGTTGGAAGTGAATGGAGGGTCAAATGCTGATCGAATGCTGGCTCCGATCGGACCGGATGCTGGCTCTGGTTGGACCAGACCCTGGTTGTAGGGTCCGGTTAGTTCATTTGACCAAGGAGATTGTGTCTGGCACGACTGGATGCTGAGTGGTCGAGTGACTAGACGCTAAGGGCTAGCATCCGATCGACTCCAGTAAGGTTCTAGAAGAGTAAATCTATGACCGGACACGTTCGGTCAGTACTGATCGGACCCTGGGGGTTCAGTGTCCGATCGAGTACAGTAAGGTTCTAGTGAGGATTAAATACGACAGGACACATCCGGTCAGTGATGATCGGACGCTGTGAGCGTCCGGTCAACACTTAAACACTAGTGTGCGGGTTGAACTGACTGGAGCATCTAGTCAACATGACCGGAGCGTTCGATCACCCCGCAGAGGCACATAACGGTTCGTTTTTCATCCCATGTTATAAATAGAAGCTCCACTCATATGTGGAGTTACTTTTGCTCATTCCAACAGATGAGAAACACATTTGTGAGTGCCAAGAAGAGCAAGGTCCTAGTGAGGTGATTGAAATTTAAGAATCTAAGAGAGTAGCCTCATTAGTGAATCAAGAGTAGCAAAGTGTGCATCCACCATTCTCATTAGGCTTCACGTGGTCAAGTGAGAGTTCGTGCTTGTTACTCTTGGTGATCACCATCACCTAAACGGCTTGGTGGTGATTGGGAGCTTGGTGATCACCTGGCGGAGCTTGTGGGTGACCCAACTCAAGTTGTGAGCGGTTGTGGGTGATTCACCACGATGGAGTGTCGAAGAATCAACCCGTAGAGAGCACTTGATCCTTGCATAGATCAAGGGGGAGCTACACCCTTGCGCGGGTGCTCTAACGAGGACTAGTGGGGAGTGGCAACTCTCCAATACCTTGGCAAAACATCATCGTGTTCCTCTCTCTCTATTTACTTTGAGCATTTACTTCGAGCAATTCAATACTTGTTTTTACATTCAAAGAATTGCCATGCTAGAGTAAGTTTAGAACATAGGTTGCAAATCCTTTGTGCGTTAGATTAATAGAAACACTTTTCTAGGCACAAGGGGTTAATTGGGTTAACCGTAGGATTTAATTATTGCAAGAAAATTTAGAATTAGCCCAATTCACCCCCCCTCTTGGGTATCTTGATCCTTTCAATTGGTATCAGAGCCTCATGCTCACGTTTTTTAGCTTAATCGCTTAGAGCAAGATGTCTCACGGGGATGGACCTGCTCCTATCTTTGAGGGAGATGACTTTCCATATTGGAAAATCTGCATGGAGGCATACTTAGAAGCTCTAGATGTTGGTATACTTAGAGCTGCCTCACAAGGCTTCCCAAAACCTCGGGATGTTACACATTTACAAGGCGATGAGGTTAATTATGAAAAGTGGAATGCAAAGGCTCGAAACACTATCTTTAGAGGCCTTTGCAAAGATGTGTTCAACCGCGTAAGGAACCACAAAGATGCCCATGCACTATGGTCGGATGTTTGTGTGCTCCATGAGGGAACCAAGAGTGAGCGTGAGGAACGTTATCATCTTATAATTAAAAAGCTAAATTCATTTGAGATGCTTCCCAAAGAATGTGCTAATGAGATATATTCACGTTTGAATGTTCTTGTAGAGGAAGTCAATGGGCTTGGACTTACTCAAATGTCACCATCCGATGTTGTGAGAAAGATCTTGAGTGTCCTCCCCATTGACAAATATGGGTATATTGTGACCGTGCTACACCAAGGTGATCTTTCCACCGCTACACCGACACAAATCTTGGGAAAGATCAATGCTCATGAGATGTACATGCACATCACGCCACAAGATGGCTCATCCTCTACCAAGAAGAAAGAGAAGGACTTAGCATTCAAAGCTAGCCAAGATAAGGGCAAAGCAAGACTTGAGTATGAGAGCTCAAGTGATGAAGAAGATGAAGATGAAGATCTTGCTCTCATGGTGAAGAAAGCCACCAAAATGCTAAAGAAGCTAAACAAGAGTGGCATCAAGATCAACGGCAAGAAGAAGAAGTTCTTCACAAGCTCTAGAAGAAAGCCAATCTCTGAAATAGATTGCTTCAATTGTGGTGAACTTGGTCATCTAGCACATCAATGCACCAAGCCCAAGAAAGACAAGTTCAAGAACAAGAACAAGGGCAAGAAAGATGACTCAAGTAACGAAGATGAAGATGAGAAGAAGAAGAACAAGCCATACAAGAAGAGCACTTCCACAAGAAGAAGAAGAGTGAAAAGGCCTACATCATCGGTGATTGGCTCACGGACATTGATTCATCTAGTGGATCATCTGATGATGATAGTGAAAATGAAAAGGTGGCCGCCATTGCTATTGATCTTTCATCTTCACCGCCACCATCGCCATCATCCTCTACACACCTATGCCTTATGGCCAAGGGTGAACGCAAGGTAACTAATAACGATGATAGTAGTGATGATGAGCAAGCTAGTGATGATGATAGCGATAGCGATGATGATGATTCACCTTCATATGATGATCTTGTCAAAATACTAAGACAATACACTAAGATCATTAGAGAGAGTAGAGCTAAAAATGAAAAGCTTGATGCTAAAAATGATTCACTCTTAGCAAAATGCAACACATTGGAAAAGGCTAATGTTGAGCTTAAAGAGACAAATGATGCTATATCATCCAAACTCAAGGAGCTCGAATCTTCTAAGAAAGAGATTAAAGGTAAACATGATAAACTTGAGTGGGTGCACAATGAGCTCATCACTAGCCACAACAAGCTAAAAGATGAACATACAACTCTAAAGATCAATTATGATACTCTTGTTATTGCTCAAGAATTTTTACCAAATGAGCCACATGATGCTACTAACCAAGTTGTTAAGATTGATATAGCTACATCATGTGATGATTTGATTGATGAGAGCATTGAGCAAGGATCTAGTGGCAAAGGCAAGAAAGTGGTTGAGTGCAATGACTATGACGAATATGTCAAGCTCGAGAATGCAAATGAAAAGCTCATGAAAGATCTTGAAGAGATGAAAAGCCACAACACCATTGTGCTAGAAACTCTTGATCATGATGGAGAGTTGATCCTTGAGAATGAGAAACTCAAAGAAGAGAACAAGAAGCTCAAGGAAGAGAAGAACAATGATATTCTCAAGGAAGAGAACAAGAAGGTCAAAATGGAGAAAGAGCATCTCAAGATGGGATTGAGCAAGTTTGCAAGAGGCAAGCATCTCCAAAGTGAGCTACTCATGAACACCATCATGAAGATGGATAGAAGCAGCATTGGATATGTGGCAAGTGTAGAGAAGAAGAAGGCTTAAGTTCAACAACAACAATCAAAGCCAAAGCCAAAGGCAAAGAGATGTTTTGAGTGTGGACAAGAATGCCACTTTGCTCATGAGTGCCAAACTCCACCACCACAACCCTTACCCAAGCATGCTAGACCCTTTGCCTTCAATGCTCACTACATGCTTAGAAAGGATTCTAATGGAAAGATGAAAGTCATGTTCTTAGGACCCCCTAACAAGAATAGGCCTAAAAAGATTTGGGTGGCTAAGTCACTTGTTGAGAAGGTGAAGGGCCCTCAACAAGTTTGGGTTCCTAAAGCTTTAATCTCTTATGTATAGGTGAACTACAAGACTGGTGGAAGTCATTGGGTTATTGATAGTGGTTGCACTCAACATATGACCGGTGATCCTCATATGTTTACCTCACTAGATGAAGAGGTAGATGGACAAGAGAGAATAACATTTGGAGATAACTCAAAGGGCAAGGTTAAAGGATTGGGTAAAGTGGCAATATCAAATGATCATTTCATCTCCAATGTGCTTTATGTTGCTTCATTGAGCTTCAACTTGCTATCCGTTAGACAATTGTGTGATCTTGGCTTCCAATGCTTGTTTACTGAGAAGGAGGTTGTTGTATCCAAGGTAGATGATAATCAAGTAATATTCAATGGATTTAGATACAACAACTTATATCTAGTGGACTTCACCTCCGAAGATGCAAATTTGAAGACTTGCCTATTCACCAAAACAACACTTGGGTGGCTATGGCATAGAAGACTTGCTCATGTTGGGATGGGCTCACTCAAGAAGCTAATGAAGAATGAGTTAGTGAGAGGGTTGAAGGATGTGAAGTTTGAGAAGGACAAGCTTTATAGTGCATGTCAAGCCAGCAAGCAAGTTGCAAATACTCATCCAACCAAAGCTTTCATGTCAACCACAAGAGTGCTAGAACTCCTTCACATGAATTTATTTGGACCAACAACATACAAGAGTTTGGGAGGAAATCTTTATTGTCTTATGATTGTTGATGACTATTTAAGGTATACATGGGTATTCTTTCTTCATGACAAATCCAAAGTTGCATCTTGCTTCAAAAAGTTTGCCAAGAGAGCACAAAATGAATTTGAAGTGAAGCTCAAGAAGATTAGAAGTGATAATGGCAAAGAGTTTGACAACACAAACATTGAAGCCTATTGTGATGAAGTTGGAATCAAACATGAAGTCTCTGCAACTTATACTCCTCAACAAAATAGTGTAGTTGAGAGGAAGAACCGAACATTGATCACTCTTGCAAGAACAATGCTTGATGAGTACAACACCCTCGAAGCTCTATGGGCAGAAGCAATCAACACCGCATGCTATGCATCCAATCGCCTATTCCTTCAAAAGTTCCTTGGCAAGACACCTTATGAGTTGCTCAATGGGAAGAAGCCAGACGTCTCCTTCTTTAGGGTATTTAGTTGCAAATGCTACATCTACAAGAAGCGGCAACACCTAGGGAAGTTCCAAAGACGTTGTGATATTGGTTTTCTTATTGGTTACTCATCAAAGTCCAAAGCATATAGAGTATTTAATCATGCTACCGGCTTGGTTGAAGAAACATATGATGTGGACTTTGATGAATCTAACGGCTCCTAAGGAGCACATGAGAATCTTGATGATGTAGATGATGAACCATTGAGGGAGGCTATGAAGAATATTCTGGTGGGAGACATCAAGCCAAAAGATGATGAAGATGATGTACAAGTCATTGATCAACCTTTTTCATCAAGTGTGCCACAAGATGATGAAAAAGATAGGAGAGTAGAAAATGAAGATACTCATATCTCCCATGAGCAAATGGTGGTACAAGCACAAGATGTTGATGCTCCACAACCTCCTCCTCAAGTGGTCAATAGAAGAAATACACCTCTCCTACAATATCATCCACAAGATCTCATCATAGGGAGTTCATCAAAGGGTGTAAAGACTCGATCTCAAAAACTTGCTTCATTTATTGCTCATCACTCTTTTGTCTCTTGCTATGAGCCTACCAAGATAGAAGAAGCTTTTAAAGATCTAGATTGGATCAATGCCATGCATGAAGAGTTGAACAACTTCACTCACAATGAAGTTTGGACTCTTGAAGAGCAACCAAAAGGTGCAAGAGTCATTGGAACAAAGTGGGTGTTCCACAACAAGCAAGATGATGAAGGTGTTGTTGTAGGGAACAAGGCAAGACTAGTTGCAAAGGGGTTCTCCGAAGTTGAAGGTTTGGATTTTGGAGAAACCTTCGCACCGGTTGCAAGATTAGAAGCCATCCGTATCCTACTTGCATATGCATCACATCATGAAATGAAACTATATCAAATGGATGTGAAAAGTGCATTTTTAAATGGCTTTATTAATGAACTAGTCTATGTTGATCAATCTCCTAGGTTTGAAGACCCTAGATATCCTAATCATGTTTATAGGTTGTCCAAGGCACTATATGGGCTTAAGCAAGCCACAAGAGCTTGGTATGAGCGCCTTCGGGACTTCCTCATTGAGAAGGGCTTCACCATTGGGAAGGTCGACACCACACTATTCACCAAGAAGCTTGATGGGCATATCTTCATTTGTCAAGTATATGTTGATGATATCATCTTTGGATCATCAAATGAAGACTCATGCAAAGAATTTGGTGAATTGATGGCAAAGGAGTTTGAGATGTCAATGATTGGTGAGCTTACATTCTTTCTTGGTTTTCAAGTCAAGCAAATGAAAGAAGGCATCTTCATCTCTCAAGAGAAATACACAAAAGATCTTCTCAAGAGATTCAAGATGGATGAATGTAAGCCAATCAAGACACCAATACCTACCAATGGACATCTCGACCTAGATGAGGGATGTAACCCGGTTGATCAAACTCTCTACCATTCTATGATTGGTAGCTTATTATATTTAACCGCATCTAGGCCCGACATCATGTTTAGTGTGTGTATGTATGCTAGATTTCAAGCTAATCCTAAGGAAACACATTTAATTGCTATAAAAAGAATCCTTAGGTACCTTAAGCACACACCAAGCATTGGCCTTTGGTATCCCAAAGGAGCTAGATTTGAATTAGTTGGCTATTCTGATTCGGATTATGCTGGTTGCAAAGTTAATAGAAAAAGCACATCCGAAGGGTGCCATTTGCTTGGTAGATCACTTGCGTCTTGGTCCTCCAAGAAACAAAATAGTGTGGCTTTGTCCACCGCCGAAGTGGAATACATTGCCGCGGGTGCTTGTTGTGCACAAATATTATACATGAACAAACTTTGCTAGACTATGGTGTAGTTCTAGAAAATGTACCTTTTTTGTGCGACAATGAAAGTGTGGTAAAACTTGCAAATAATCTGGTTCAACACTCTCGCACCAAGCACATAGATATCCGCCATCACTTTCTAAGAGATCATGTTGCTAAAAATGATATATCACTAGAAGGTCTAAGGACCGAAGATCAATTAGCGGATATCTTCACTAAACTGCTAGATGAGGCTACATTTTGTAGATTGCGGAATGAGCTCATTATACTTGATTTTAGTAACTTCACTAAAAGATGAGCTTGTGTTGTTCCTTGCATTCATTGTAATTTACAACATGTTTAATTTTTGGTAATGCATATAGGGCTTGTCTAACATGGTTAAGATAACCGCCAAAAAGCATGTGAAGAAGCTTAACCTTGGATCAAACTTGACAAGCAACTAGATTTACTTATAAGTATTGCATATGCATGAATGTTGTTTTGTTCCATTTGTCCTTTTATTGCCTATTTTCATAAAAAGAATTATAGCCTAAGGCAAAATATTTTGAAAAACTTGAGGGTTTGAGAGAGGTCACTCACATCAGTCCCAATTGGTGTTTATTTGGATCTTATTCTAGTTGGGACTTGATTGAGAACGGGCAGCGTGAAAGATCTTTGAAGATTTGCTAGAAAAGAGTGACCGGGCGCTGCACCGGACTCTGATGCCTAGCGTTCGGTCAGTTCACAGGAGGTGAACTTGCTGTGAAGGAGTGACCGGACTCTGCCTTTCTATGTCTGGTCAGAAGATGTCTCAGTGTCCGGTTGTTTGGAGAAGAATCAGGCTGAGTTGACCGGACTCTAGCTATGTCCGGTTGGTGTCCACCAGACGTGTCCGGTCATGATTCCAGAGGAATTGGACCTCTCTGGAATCGACTGGACGCTAGGTGGTAGCATCCGGTCGCTACCACTGGAGCGTCTGGTCCTTAGATCTTATGCAGCTTTCAATCTCTTTTCTCCTTTCCTTTCCCGTCACGTCGGGGGACCCATATATTCGCGCGTACCGTACCTTGCACTGCATCCACTCAAGCCCTAGCCGTCGTTCAGTAGTGCCACACCATCTAGCTCACCGCCACAGCGCCTCCCTGTGCTCCTAGGCTTCTCTTGCGCGCCTCCATAGTCACCACGCCATCACCATAGTGCCTCCATCGCACCAAATCTGCACGCCGCTGCTCCTGTGCACCACAACCGGACTTGAGCCGCCGTGCCCGTGCTACACTCCACCAGCGCTGGTAAGGCCTTACTCTAACTCTGTCGTGCCCTAACCCGCACTGCTATTACAAGCATTGACTTCAAATTGCAACCAAGGCCATTGATTCATCGCAAACCCTAACCCTAGAGGTCCCGGTGATCCTCCGCATGACGCTTCTCTCCTTTTCTTTAGATCGTCGGTTGTCAGGTAGCAAGCTAGTCGATTCTATTTAGTACCTACATTGCTTGCTCTCATAGGGTTTTGCATCTATTAGATATATCATATTTATTTGTATATCTATCTATTCCATTATGCAGCGAGTCGGTGTCGTTGAGGTGACAGGTGCTGTTGTCAGTTAACTCAGAGCCAAGCTCATGAGTACAGATCAAGGCCAAGCCTCGAAAGTGTCAGTGGATAGTTGATCTTGTCAGTGGCAGTGGTTCTAGTTAGATCAGATGGCTCGCACCAAGAATGTTGGTGGTGGTCTAGGAGATGATGATCGGAGGCCTCCGCCTTGCTTGCCTATAGGTCCTAAAGGCAAGATGATTAAGAAGGTTGCATCAAAGAAGCACAAGTACCCTGATGTAGAGATAGCTAGAGCAGCTGCAGTCACTGAGGCCGTAGAGCATGCCAAGAGAGGAGGTGCCCGCAGTGGAGTTGTCATTGCAGATCAGCCGCTTTCACCAGAAGCAAGGGCTGAAATCGAGCTAGTTGAGCGCCTTCATGGTGGTGCACCTAGGACTATCATGTTTGCAGGAAGGCATCATGCTATTGATGAGAGTCATCCATATGGAGAGTCACAGCAGGTGCCACACCAGACTTAGGAGCCTTAGCTAGCTCAGGAGACATAGGAGGGACAACCGTCACAGCAGCCTTAGGAGGGTGAGCAGGGCCAGCAGGCCAAGGAGGCCGAGGAGACCAAGTAGGCACCCCAGCCACAGCTACACCGCTCTGGTCATACCCATGTTCTAGTCTCACCGAGGGCCGCTGACTCAGCGCAGGGGTTCTCGTCCACCGCCTCGACCACAGGGTCCACCTCTAGTGACCCACCTTGACTTGAGGGCCGCCACGGCCAAGCAGGTTCAGCAGCTGAGGTTTATAGAGTTTGATATATGGTTTCCTTCGAGGAGGGATGAGAGAGCATCTGAGGGATTCTACACACCGCTCCAGGAAGACTTCTACAATGCATATCTGAATAGTGGGGCAGTTTTCAGATCTCAGCGGGTTTGCAGCATTGAGGCTATAGTCACAACAGCTGGAGAGCATATTCGCCCCTACCTTGCATATCTACCGGGGCTGATAGATTTGATTGTACGGATAGGAGTATATGTTCTATCTTGGGTTTGTTAGTTCTATGCTTCTCTCTTTATTGACCCGCACCATAACTTTATTCACTTTGCATTCAGAGGCAGAGACTATCGACTGACGAGTCAGAGGGTCAGGGAGATACTGAGGCTACAGGAGCAGCCCATTAGGTTACATGAGGTCTGTTATGGATAGACAGAGCCTCCTAGGCGTCCTCATGGTGGTGATGTGCCCCCTACGGACTTGGTTCATCACTGCTTCAAGGAGCCTTTTGGTGAGGGCTTGCGCAGGAACCCCAGTGACCTTACTCCAACTGCTCAAGTTCTAGAGGCTATTATGAGGAGGACACTACTTCCTAGGATGGGATACAGAGAGGACTTGACTCGTATCTAGCTATGGCTCCTCAACACCCTAATGTAGCAGACAGTGTTTGATATTTGGGATCTTCTTTGTCTGAGATGGAGGACACGATAGCTGAGGGCTTCAAGGGTCGTAGGTAGCTACCCTATGCTCACTGGATCACGTTCATTATCCTTAAGGCAGTGACAGTCAGATCACCAGAGATGGTTGCAGAGTATAGAGGTGCCACCACCAAGTTTCCTGCTTATAACATGGCACAGAGGATCAGGCATAGCACGCCACAGGCACCCAGTCAGCCTCGCCGTTGTCTAGATATACCAAAGTCTGTAGCTTAGCAGGATGAGATCATTAAAGGCATAGTAGCTACTGAGGAGGAGTAGCTTGAGGCACAGCAGGAGGAGAGGAGCGAGTCTAGTGACAGTTCGAATGACGACTACCTGCCTATTCCTCAGATGCCTCCACGCAAACATGATGCAGAGGTTGGCAGTTCCAGCTCCGCTCCACCTGCACCATAGACGGACCCTGCTTTGATTACTATCCTTGAGCGAATGCAGCAGGATTAGGCTAGATAGGCTTAGGAGACCACTGCCAACTTTGCACAGTTTTAGGCTCGTCAGGATGAGTTCCAGCGATAGCAGCAGGTCCTCCAGCGGCAGCAGTAGCAGATGCATCAACAGCAGTTACTCATGCAGCAGTAGCTTTTGGGATTCATGCAGCATGTAGTGATAGCCATTGGGGCCCCACTGCCACAGCCTTCGCCCCAGATTGGTCAGCCTACTACCACTACGATGACTCCAGCAGTATAGCCTAGTGGGCTTCAGAGTCAGGGATAGCCTCCAGCTCCATTTGCTTCTCCCACAGTACAGGTGTCCTAGTGGTTATCCTCGCCAGTGGTAGCTCCGCAGTTCACACCACTTCAGATGGGCTTCACACCGGATCAGTCACCCTCGCTATTTGTGCCTGACACGTCAGTCTCCAGGAGTCTTGGAGCATCTTTTAGTGAGTTGACAGGGATGCCTACACCGCCACATATGCATGTCCTAGGTCCTTCTACAGCAGCTCCCATCACCGTGACTACTCAGAGGCTCCCTTCTTCTGTTGCATCTTCAGATCCTACGACAGACATACCAGCAGCATCACAGGCAGCACCTACCCCAACTCAGACCCAGACCACTTTAGTGATGCTTCCAGCCATAGAGGGTCAGTTAGTATAGAGCTCAGGGGCAGATGATGATGGTGCCTAGTTCCAGCTTGCCCCTCGTACCTCAGTGCCCGGCTCGTCCACTGTAGCCCCGCCGACCGATCCTTAGGTTTTGGTGTTTGACGCCAAAGGGGGAAAGGGTTCGAGTATGTAGACTCAGGGGGAGCGATTTTTAGGGGGAGCCTAGTTAGCTATTAGTCTATTATATACATTTGGAGTTTTATTTGTGTGATACACTATTACTTTTATGCATTCGTGTGTTTACTTTCATGCACACTATTATATTTATGTGATAGTGATATCTACGTGATTGTGATATATGACATGTGTGCTCTCTACTTTGAATTCCTTTATATGTCATATCACTTGTGTTATGCTCATGTGTTTTTGCTTCCGCGCTTTACTCCGATGCAAATAAGCTTCACCACTTGTACTCATGCTTATTTCATATCTTTTGAGTACATCGTGTTGGCTTGGGTCACATAAGCTTGCCTAACTACTTTGTTCTTATTGACAAAAGCTTATATGAACCAAGCATGTCAAAAACCTCACTCTTTCATATACTCGAGGTGGTATTGTCATCAATCACCAAAAAGGGGGAGATTGAAAGCATCTAGGCCCCTAATTGGGTTTCAGTGATTAATGACAATACAAGATTACTATGACTAACGTGTGTTTTGCAGAGGCAATTAAGTTAGGTCATGGTAATGGAGATCAATTGGGCAATCAAGGTGGTCATGCCCCTACGATGGAAATTATTTCGGTTTTCAAAGGATGGACGACAAGGTTAAGGATGACTAGTTCTAAGTGTTGATTGGAGTTGGAGGGACACTTAGAGTAGTTTAGAACTTTGTTTTTCCTTTGGCCGTACTATTAAGGGGGGTATGGATGTGTAGCTTGACCTAGATGAGTCCAGTGAGTTAGGTGTGGTGCACACTTGTTAAAACTAGCACTAGGTAGCTCCACAACAGCCCTAAGATCCTATGGAGCAAACTTCATTCACATATGATTGAGAGTTGGAAGTGAATGGAGGGTCAAATGCTGATCGAACGCTGGCTCTGGTCGGACCAGACGCTGGCTGCAGGGTCCGATCAGTTCATTTGACCAAGGAGATTGCGTCTGGCGTGACCAGACGCTGAGTGGTCGAGTGACCGGACGCTGAGGGTCAGCGTCCGGTCGACTCTAGTAAGGTTCCAGAAGAGTAAATCTACGACCGGACGCTTCCGGTCAGTACTGACCAGACCCTGGGGGTTTAGTGTCCGGTCGAGTACAGTAAGGTTCCAGTGAGGGTTAAATGTGACCGGATGTGTCCGGTCAGTGATGATCGGACGCTGCGATCGTTCGGTCAACACTTAAACACTAGTGTGCTAGTTGAACTGACCAGAGCGTCCGGTAAACATGACCAGAGTGTCTGGTCACCCCGCAGAGGCACATAACGGTTCATTTTTCAGCCCACGTTATAAATAGAAGCTCCACTCATGTGTGGAGTTACTTTTGCTCATTCCAACAGCTGAGAAACACGTTTGTGAGTGCCAAGAAGAGCAAGGTCCTAGTGAGGTGATTGAGATTTGAGAATCCAAGAGAGTAGCCTCATTAGTGAATCAAGAGTAGCAAAGTGTGTATCCACCATTCTCATTAGGCTTCGCGTGGTCAAGTGAGAGTTCGTGCTTATTACTCTTGGTGATCGCCATCACCTAGACAGCTTGGTGGTGATTGGGAGCTTGGTGATCACCCGGCGGAGCTTGTGGGTGACCCAACTCAAGTTGTGAGCGCTTGTGGGTGATTCACCGCAACGGAGTGTCGAAGAATCAACCCGTAGAGAGCACTTGATCCTTATGCAGATCAAGGGGGAGCTACACCCTTGCATGGGTGCTCCAACGAGGACTAGTGGGGAGTGGCGACTCTCCGATACCTTGGTAAAACAGCGCCGCGTTCCTCTCTCTCTATTTACTTTGAGCATTTACTTTGAGCAATTCAATACTTGTTTTTACATTCATAGAATTACCATGCTAGAGTAAGTTTAGAACATAGGTTGCAAGTCCTTTGTGCGTTAGATTAATAGAAACACTTTTCTAGGCACAAGGGGTTAATTGGGCTAACCATAGGATTTAATTATTGCAAGAAAATTTAGAATTAGCCCAATTCACCCCCCTCTTGGGCATCTTGATCCTTTCAGTAACCCAAACTCAGCTCTCGAGCTGGCCGCCGCCGACAATGCTGTAGATGACGATGCCGACAACCTCGAAGGGCCCCTAGCATTCACAAGGACGCTACAAACACTTAAGTGGCCCCGTGGTTTCAAAATCATTAGGGTTGAGCCCTACGAAGGAAGGATGAACCCGACACAGTGGCTATAGGCTTATGCCACTGCTGTCCACGCCATCGGAGGAGACACTAGCGTCATGGCGAACTATCTTTCTATCATGCTCATGCTAGCTACCATGAGCTGGATCACAAGCCTTGCCCCGGACTCCATCGGATCCTGGGAAGAGTTGAAAAAAGTCATCACCGACAACTATATGGCTACGTGTACATGGCTAGGCACCAAGCACAATCTCAACCGCATCAACCAGAAGCCATCCGAGCTCCTCCGCAGCTATATTAGACATTTTTTTTGAGATGAGGAATTCTATTCCCAACATCACGGAAGCAGAGGTCATCACCGCCTTCATTAGAGGACTCCATCACCGTAAGCTTCGCTCCAAGTTCAACCGCAAGTCGCCCACAAGGATTGGCAAGATGATCACGACCGCCAACCAGTACGCCGATGCTGAGGAAGCCGAGGTGCGCTTCAATGAGGATGTGGGCACTCATCGCCCAACACGCCGCTACGACAACCGCCCCGACGACCGATGCCACAACGACCGCCGCTACGACGACCGCAATTACCATCGTGACAGCGGTCATGATTGGCTAGAAGGACCCAAGTCTAGTCAAAATCGTCGCCGCTGTCCAGACCACATCATCGCCATTGTCAATGAACCTCACGCCAAGCGCAACTACGATGAGCTATACAACAAGATCCTCGACGGCCCGTGTCCCCTCTACAAGAATGCCAAACATAGGATGAAGGACTCCCTTGGCTTGGCTAAGGAGTTCTAGGACAAAAAATTGGACGATGACACCAATGATGGAGCCAGAAGCCGATGACCACCTAGGGGCAATGGCAATGCCTTCCAGGACCACGACAAGGTGGTCGCCACCATCTTCGAGGGCCTCGCCTCCACCGAGAGCCGAAGAGAACGGAAGCTCGCCGTCGTCAACCCCAGCTATCGCCCATGGTCTGACGTCCCAATCACCTTCAGCAGGGCCAACCAGTGGGCGGGCATCCCTTACATAGGGCGCTTCCCCCTCATCCTCGACGCAACCATCCAAAAAGTGCTTTTTAGAAAAGTGCTCGTCAACGGTGGGAGCGCTCTGAACCTCCTCTTCGCTAGAGCCCTAAAGGAGTTGGGCCTCGGGATAGCAGATCTCACACCCTCAGACTCCTCCTTTTGGGGTGTGGTACCTGGTAGGGCCTCCAAACCGCTTGGAGAGATCACCCTACCAGTATAGTTCAGCATGGCAAGCAACTACCGCGTTGAGCACATCAACTTCTATGTCGCCGACTTCAACACCGCCTACCATGCCATACTTGGTCGGGCAGCTCTGGCCAAGTTCATGGTCGTACCGCACTACGCATACCTGGTGCTGAAGATGCCTTCACCTGTAGGAGTCCTGGCCTTACGGGCCAACCTCTCCATCACCTACGCCTACGAGACAGAGAGTCTCACCCTCGCCAAAGCCACTAACCTCTCCATCCAAATGGCTAGTGTAGTCACCAAAGCCAAGACGGTGTCTTCCGATGATATGGAGATCCCAGAGCTAGAGCCTCCTCGCACCTCCACCAAGTCTAAGGAAATCAAGGAGGTCGGCCTCAGCCTCGATGACCCCTCTAAGACCGTCAAGGTTGGGGCTCACCTTGACCCCACATAAAGAATGGAGAATAAAATGGCTCTTAGCTGCTGAATTCATAAAAGAAGTGTATCCTAAAGACCCCTTCATCTGCCTCAGATAGACGAGGTTGTAGACTCCACCGCCGGCTACGAACTGCTCTCCTTCCTTGACTGTTACTCTGACTATCACCAGATCTCCCTCAAGGAAGAAGACCAAATGAAGACGCCGTTCATCACACCCTTCGGTGCGTACTGCTACACCACCATGTCCTTTGGACTCAAGAACGTAGGGGCGACCTATCAAAGGGCTATCCATATGTGCCTTGATCAATAGATCGGCTGCAACGTCGAAGCTTACATTGACGATGTGGTCGTCAAGTCAAAAACTGCTGATGATCTTATTGCTGACCTCGAAGAAACGTTCGCCAACCTTAAAAGGTACCGATGGAAGCTGAACCCTTCAAAGTGCATCTTTGGAGTTCCATCTGGTATACTCCTGGGCTACATTATCAGCGCACGAGGCATTGAGCCCAACCTTGACAAAGTTTCCACCATCACCAATATGAAATGGCCAATATACGTCAAGGATATACAGAAGCTTACAGGCTACATGGCTGCTTTAAGCCGCTTCGTATCGCACCTCAGCAAAAAAGGGCTACCGTTCTTCAAACTCCTCAAGGCCTCCGAGCACTTTCCTGGTCATAAGAGGCAGACACAGCTTTTGAACAGCTCAAGTTGTTCCTAACAATGCCTCCGATCATGACGGCGCCATGACCAGATGAAACTCTCCTGATCTACATCGTCGCTACTTCTCGTGTCGTCAGCACAACCATTGTGGTCAAACACGAGGAGGCCAGGCACACCTATAAGGTGCAACATCTGGTATATTTCATCAGCGAGGTTCTTAACAAGCCCAAGACTCGTTATCCTCAGGTCCAGAAGCTGCTTTTTATGCCGTCCTGGTTACGTCGCGCAAGCTCCGCCACTACTTCGAGTATTACAAGATTGCCGTGGTCACCGAGTTCCCTCTAGGGGACATCCTCCGCAACAAAGAGGCCAACGGCCATATCATCAAGTGGGCTGTCGAGCTTGGGACTTACTCCATTGAATTTAGAAGCAGGCCTACCATCAAGATGGTTGTAGGGAGAACGGGTTCTATACCCCCAACACTCCCCCTACCACTACGAGTCTGACTATGTGGCACCTTACGAGACTAGCCAGGAAGCTCGGGATCGCCTGCTTAACCACAATTATAGGAAAACAAAGGCGGTTGGAGGGGCAACGAGAGAGGTGTAAAGGGTGTCATCGAGCAGGTGGCGTGAGATATCCGGTTGGGCAGAGCCGAGGGGCCGAGGGGCTTAGGGTTTCCTCGCTCCTCTGGTAGGGATTAGTGGAGTGGTGGGTGTGGGTGTTGGGAGTCATGGCCGACAGCAGGGTGGGAACGAAATGATGTGGTTGCGAGGAAGAAGGAGTGGACACATGAGGGGCAATGACATGATTTGAGGCCGGCAATGGTCATGGGTGGTGTATGCGGTGTTGAAACCATGTGAGAGGGGCTAGCGACTAGGGCTTTGGTGGTTTGGGGGAAGAAGAGTGTTTTCTTCTTTTTGGTGGGAGAGGATACAACTAGGGCAATAGGGCTGATGGGCTGGGGGACGAGTGCCACTAACTAGACGTTATCGGAAGAGCCTTCTTCCCCAAGTCATGTCCTTTTTTTTTAAAAAAAGTGCAGGACATTACTGTTACTATAAGACTTTTTTCTAAGTTGTCACTTGTGTTTATATATACATAAACACCAGCGAGCTTCTCCATCCTATCTCTCCCCTGCCTCCACCACTGGACCTTCCGATTCAACACCACTATTAACCGTTATAGCAACATTGGAAAGATCCACCATCCCCTCATTCCCTCTCATGTGCCCCCGCCCACCTCCACCACCAACCCTCTCGATCCGATGTGCCATCACCACTATCAACCCTGATCACGTCGCCGCCACCACCTATTCTTCCACCCACACACCACCACTACCACTGGTCTGGCCATCTCCCTAGGCATCCCTCTAGACCCGGTAGCCACAAATTCCCTCCCCAACCCTAACCCCGAAATCCTAACCCTAATCCAAACTCCTTAATCCTAAACCTAATCAGAGCTTGGCGAAGAAGACAATGTGGTTCTTAGAGAAAGAGATGAGGTCACCAGAGTTGGAGCCATCAAAGTTGGTATGTCGGATTTGGATTTCTTACTTCCTCCTCCTTTCCTCTTTTTCATCCCATTTTCTTCCTTTCTTTGGATTATCCTGAGTACGACAATGATTTGGTTTCCATATCCGGTGGTTCTTAATTTGAGCCTAAATCAAGAGGCCTCTTGGCTTACCTTTTATAGGAAAGAAAAATATAGGTAGTTTTGACCCTCTTCCATCCGGTTTCAAATTTTAATTATTAAACGATTCCCATTCCTTTTATGTTGAGAGAGGCCGAGAGTACACTGAGAAAGCTTGTGCTTTAAGCATGGAGAAGATGTAGATAGATATGGATCACACCGTCAAGATCAGAACTCCCAAAGCAACATTAATTCAGTTATAAAAAGAATATATGTATTATAGAAACCGCCTAATAAGAAGGTTATAGGAATACTCTGTATTGTACAATAGCCATGAAAGTTAGATGTACTCGTGTTCTGCTTAATTAATTGCATGGCAAGTTAACTACCGACAGTTTGTACACAAACAGGCAAAGCGCAGCAAAGGTTATCCACTTCGATCAGCATACGTCTCATTGTAGCGATCCTGTTCTCTTTGGTGCCATCGTTTTCAGTCGAAAAGAGAAACTTGCTGTTGGAAAAAGACCTCGTCCTGCAAGACAGACTGCCTGCCTGGCATCGTTAGCCGGATGGATTTGCGTTTCAGTTTCACCTTGAGACACAAGGCAGCCGCATTCCAAAAGGGTTCTTCCCGATCGCAAACGTATTCGCTCCGCTGGTCCTAAGCTGACCGAGCAAGAAACCTTCGCTGCAACGAGCTGGTTCGGCACGGTTCTTCTGTTCTTCCTGTGCTCCCAGATTGTAAAGCATCCATCGTTGAATTTCGTCCACAGACAAAGTCAATAAAAAGTCTGGAATGCACTGCATACTGCCAGGAATATAAGTCCAATTATGACTCGCACTCGCTCGTACTTGGACTTTCGGTGTGGTGACTGGTGACAGAGTTAGAATTCTCCAAGATTTTGGCACCTACAAGTCGCGAAAACAACAGGTGCCGCCGATGGAAGAGCGCGCAAGTGAGACGCAAAATTAAGGCACGTGACCAGAAGAAGCAAGTAGCGCGGCACGACACGGCACGGCAGCGGGGGAGCAAGCTCCCCTGTGGGAGTCACCGACGGCGATCAACAGACAACGACCTGACCGCAAGCCTGTTGTCGTGATGTCGTCGCCGACCTCCGTCGACCCCGCGGGTAGGGCGAGACGCGGACTGCGGACGCCACCATGCCAGGGCACGAGCACGGCAAAATGCGGGGGGCGGACCACGCGGCCGCGGAGAGCAGTGGCTTTCAGGGCCAGCTAGCCAGCCCTTCAGTGAACTGCCAGATCGATGCCCTGCGAAGAACCTGCCTTGCCAAAAAGACGAGCGAGCCGCGCTCAGAACACACGGCTCTGATAAATGCCTAGAGCACGATGACCAGCAGCCAGCTCGTCACACGTTGACACGTCTAGTGCTGTCTTTGCGCGTACAGCAGCCAGTTCGCGTACAGTACTCTGCTCGCTTTAAACGCCAACAAGATGCCACTGGTACTGGGAAGCGAACAGCAGCACGCTCTTCACGCCGTGGACAGTGCGCGGGATCTTAAGTGGAATGATTGAGGAATCGATGGTCTGGAAGCAAACAAATCTGTCATGGGTACCGCAGAAGATGTAATAACAATTGTACTGCTGCCTTTTAAAAAAAACAATTGTACTGCTAGTCTACTACCCTGCACTGCTGCTACAGTGCTATGCAATAGAGCCTGCATTCTAAATTTCTAAGCTTCTTAGGGTAAACATAACAGCCACCGCCAGATGGATCGTCCAACATTGATCGGCCATCAGTAACCTATCAGCCTAGTGGATTTTTCCTTTGCCCCTTTGTTGCTCCTACCATTTCCATAACAAAATGCACTGCTCTACCGAGAGCCACAGCTAGGGGTCGTCGAACGAGACCTGAGGTCGCGACCCTCCCCGGGCCCCGGGACGCTGCTGCGCCGACGAGTCCATCAGGCCCTTGAGCATCTTCAGAACTTCGTCGGGGTCTTCCAGGTAGTACTTCGCCAGGCTTGGCTTGTTGCCGACGGTGCAGGCGAATGTCTCGGCAGCCTCTGGGAACGCGGACTTGCTGGACGGAGCACTGATAGCCTTGAACATGTCTTCGTCAGACCCGTCGTCGCCAACACATAGGATGAAAGCTGGCATTCTCCCGCGAGCCCCCAAGGCGGCAATGAGCCTCTGCACGGCGGTTCCTTTGCCCACCTCCTTCACAAGAATATGATAACTTGTTGTGAGGCAAAAGGAAATAAGTGATAATGCCAAAACAAAGAAGACGTTCATCGAGATTAACTTGGCATATTGGTAAACAAAGATAGCTGGAAGTCATAAACATAGGCAATAGAGTCATCCTAGGTAAGCATGGCTTATGAAAATGTTTCAGCTAATACACATGACAAAATGTTAAACTATGCGCTAAAGAGATATGGTAGCTGAACAGCTGAACATGAGCTGGATAAATCTTCTTAAAGTCAGTCTAATCTAAATGCATTTTGGTCTGAAAGCTACACTTGATTGATCACGATGGCTACCGTTGGAATTTCGAGGCTTGTTCTTTTCGTCTTGGCTTGTGTATACGAAAGCGAAATAGCGACCCACGCAGAGGATGCAGAGCAAGATAGGATGCGGCCCCTTTTCCAGAACGATTAAGCAGTAGCTATCTAAAAGACTAGCACGTGAGATTCTTAGATGTTGCCGTACCTGAGGATTAACCTCCACAATCTGGTGCCCGCTTTTCACAGATACAGGCTCTTTGGCAAGCACGTCGCGCAGGTGGTCCTGGAGCTCTTTGGCCTGACTTGATCCGAAAACTGGATCAGCTTCCTCGTAGTGCCAGACTAGTGCTGTTTCTTTAGCCTCAATGTATGACCCGTCAGTCACATCGCAGTACTGCTTCATTACTGGCTCAACAATCTTTTTCCAATCATAGTCTACCAACATGTTGGGTGACTCCCATGGAGAATCCCTGCTCCACCTGATAAACAAAACAGAGTTACTTCAAGAAGCAGCCAATCTTTATTCCACATGCACGTAATCATCAAGTAATAGTAGAATACAGAGAAAATGGAACTGTCATGGTATACGAAGCACTCGTCATACTATATTGCGACTGTATAGTAGAAGTTTGGATTATAGAACTCTGAACAAGTATACTACTTGGAGTAACGACAGTCGACATCATCAACTCACTACCAACCTTTCTGGTGTACTACAAAAAGCAATTCCTATATGGATAATCAGATTTATTTATTTTCAAGAACTGCATGTATGATCAACGCGTATGTCAGAAGTACAATGGTGAACTAATTCAATACCATTAGCTACAAAATTTCTATTCAGCAGTTAGTCAAACAGAATAGTGATGGAAGAGGAATTAGAAAACTTCAAACACTGAAAACTGCCCACACCTAGGGGTCCTAGGCCATCTTATCCGCCTGTCACTTATCAAATGCTAAGAGCAATGCAGCATTCCATTTCACAAACCAAACACCCAACTAAGGACATGCCATGGGAACATGGGAGAGGAAACCGTGTTTACCTTGTGAAGTAGCCGTGCTCTGCAGAGATCCCCAGACTTTCACAGGGCGCAAGCCATCGAGCCAGTTCATCCTTCCTCCGCCCACTGACTACAAAGACCGTATTCTTCGGATCTAAGCACAGTTCATTCAGGACGCTAATCAATTCCTGGCTAGGATATCTGGTGTGCAGCCCCTGAGGAATCATTACTGTGCCATCATAGTCCAGTAAGATGAGCCTGTTGCCGGTGCGGTGGTACGATGGATTAATGTGCTCAGGTGAGAGCTTCTGGAAGTTGGGACCGAGCACGACGATGCGGAAGTTCATGGCGAGCCCCACTCTCAAGAAGTTCATCGACGCGTGATCCTTGCCCGCCCTCTGCAGGTCCTGGTCGAGCGACCTCCCCCAGTAGGCAATGTCGTGCGTGACAACATACCTGTAGTGCTTCTCCTGCCGCATCTGCTTGTCGCGCCCATTGAAGCTCAGCGCCGAGCTCATCCCCTCGGCGACGTCGTCCACGTTCCACGGGTTGACGTGAACCGCGCCGCCCAGGGACGTGGAGCACCCGACGAACTCGGACAGGACGATGGCGCTCTCCCTCGGCGCGCCCGCCACGCCGCTGGAGATCGGACCCTCCTGCCGGCACACGGTGTAGATGTACGGTATCCTGTTCAGGCCGTCGCGCACGGCGGTGACGATGCAGATGTCTGCCGAGGCGTAGAACGCCAGCTTCTCGTGCATCGTCAAGGGGTCGTCGATCATCACGATCGGGTCATACCCCGGCTTGGCGAAGCGGGCATTGATCCGATCCCGCGTCGCCTGCACCTCCGCGCGAACCGTGTCGGTGTCGCGCCCAGGACTCCGCACCGGGTTGTTGATCTGCACGAGCACCACCCGGCCACGCAGCTCCGGCCGCGACTCTAGCAGCCTCTCCATGGCCAAGAGCTTGAGGTCAATCCCCTTGAACAGATCAACATCGTCCACCCCGAGCAACACCTGACGACCGGTGAACCTCGTGGCGACCTCCTTGGCCTTTGCTGCCGTCTCGGGCGATGACAACACCTCACGTAGCTGGCCTATGTCGACACCGACGGAGAGAATCTTCACGACAACATTGCGGCCGAAGTAGTCGATGCCGATGTAGCCTCGATGGGTGTGGCTGGAGACGCCGAGGAGCCTGGCGCAGGAGGAAAGGAAGTGGCGGGCGTAATCGTAGTTATGGAAGCCCACAAGGTCGGCGTTGAGGAGGGCGCGGAGGAGCTCCTCGCGAACCGGGATGGCACGGAAGAGCTCCGAGGTGGGGAAAGGCGAGTGGAGGAAGAAGGCTATGCGGGCGCGCGGCGACTTGTGGCGGAGGATGGTGGGGAGGGCCAAGAGATGGTAGTCGTGGATGAAAACGAGGTCCTCATCGGGGTTGAGATGCTCGAACACGCGGTCGGCGTACTGCGTGTTGACGGTGAGGTAGGCGCGGTAGAGGTCCGGGTTGAAGCTCAGTCCGCCACCGCTGGAGGAGGTCGTGAACGGCAGGAGGTAGTGGAGCATCGGCCACAGGTAGTGCTTGCAGAATCCGTCGTAGAAGTTCGTGTGGAGGCTGGGCTCCAGGAACACCGGGATGCAGACGAAGCGCGCGAGGAGATCGGCCGCCAGCTCCTCGGACGCAGGGATCGACGCGGCGGCGGAGGGGAGCGCGCCGACGAAGACCACGGGGCGGGGCAGACCGCGGGCGAACTGGAGCGGGAGCGCGTCGGCGTCGAGAAAGAAATCGAAGCCGTGCGGCGCGTCCGGGTTGGGTTCCGCACGGAGGGGGAGGCGGTGGGTGACCACGATGCGGCGCGCCTCCACCGGAAACGACGAGAGCCCGCCATCGGAGGCGGAGGGGGAGGCCATCGCAGCAGCCTGCACAGCACAGGGGCCCGGCCGTTTAGTTTGGGTTCTTGTGGGAATAGGGAGATGGGGTCGTGGTATTTGCCAGCCGGCCGCCTCGAGAAGGAAGCGCTGGACGGGCAAGCTGGCAATGGCAACTAATTTTTCCAGTCTGGTCCTCCAATTTTCTTTTTTTCGAAAACCCCAATTTTCTTGTTTTTCAAAAAAACGAGAGACTATGATTTGGCAATGCAAGCAACAACATGTGTTCGTGGGCATAAATGGCGGCGTGGAGGAGAAGAAGTTCAACGACTGCCTGGAGTTGGAGGTGTAAAACCAGGACATTGTCGCATGCCTGTACAATGACCATTGACCAGTGCCAGTTTGCGCATGGCATCGGTGAGCTCCGCCCTGTTCGCTTTTTCATTCGACCGCAACTCGTATAGGAGGTCGACGCTTGACGCGGAAGCAGGCCCAGCTGTAGCTCGTCTCGGACGCGCAAACGTGACGCGGGTGCGGGCCCGAATGTATTTGGTTGACGTGGCAAGTAGGCCCGGATGTACTTGGTAGCACCGGTTATACGATGACTTTAGAGTCTATTTAGACGTAGATAAATAGAGACAGAGATAGAGATAGAGATACCAGAATGTCAGCGGACTATATTTCTTTATGTAATATAATAGGGCTCTAATAGAAAAAAAAAACGTTTGCTTAATGTTCACGTGTTCGCACCAACATCCATTGAATTCTTTACAGGATTTTGCTGGCACAATGCTACGTCGTATGAATAGAGAATACAGGCATATGTTTGTTGTGAGGCTTTTCTTCCTTTGTGATATGGCTATCCCATTCAAATTGGCAAGATTATGGTCAATATTAAAAATATACCAACTCAGATATAATCTAGCTCAACCCAACTATATAATAATAAAGAGATACTGGGCAGTGAAAAGATAGTTTTGCCCGGACCTTATCCCTTCCCATTAATGTAGGGATATTATGGACAATTTAATTTAAATCATTTATAATACTGGATTCAAATAGCCACATGTTAGTTTTTAACTATACAAATTCTATAATCCATAGCCATAGCCTTTATCCCATCCAAATAAAGCCCTTAAACTCTCAAAAAATATCATCATTATGTAAAGTTGCTCACAAAAGCTTTCACAATGGGTTAGGAATGATTTTTTTTCCGTAGTGCATATCAACATTGCCAAGAAAATCATGATAAACTACCTAGTATGCCAGCTCACTTTTTTTTTTTGCCTCACAGTGTGTAATGGATGAAGAATTTTTGCTCCTTTAGCCATGCATGCCTACCAGAATAGCCAATCCATCAATGTAAAAAACAATAAGGTGGCTTTGTAGTTTTTTTTCGATGAAAAATAGTAGATACGATGTCCAGTATTCGTAGCACCAATTGTATTTTCTTAAGGGCATGTTTGGTTCTCTTCTCTGCCTAGCCTGTATCGGGTCTAACATCCAGATCATGCAGGCCACTGGTGTTTGGTTGCCTTGCTTTGCAGCGCTAGGATCCCGACAACAGTTGTTTAATTTGATTGCATGCTCTCTGGCTTGTAGCTGCGCTCACTATCTCTCGGTCGAGTCACGAGGCGCGCGCTCGCGCCCACGGGAGCTAGGCTCCCAAGAAACGAAAACAAGATATGTTTCCTAGGAACCAAGCTCAGCGACGCTTTTTGCATGCTGTTAGCCAGGCTCTGCAGCTCGCCTAGCCGACCAAAAGGTCCTCTCAATGCTCTAACGCCCACACCGGATATGGACTGAACTGTCTCACGACGTTTTGAACCCAGCTCACGTACCGTATTAATGGGCGAACACCCCAACCCATGGAACCACTTACAGCTCCAGGTGGCGAAGAGCCGACATCGAGGTGCCAAACCTAATCCCGCCAATCCTGCACAACGTGAGCCACGGCCACTCGAAATCAGCAAACCAAATGCGCTCTTATGTGTATTCTAAGTTGTGAATTGAGATACTCATGGACATCCCAAACTTCACCAAGTCTCTTTGGATGTTTTCATTTCTGTGTGTGTGGTGGAGGACTGGTGGTGTGGGTGTTTACGTAACGTGACTGCGTGAGACATATTGGCATGTAGTGGCATTGTTTATAAACAACTCATGCAAACATCTTACGTTGCGCACATTTTCATGGTACCTTAAAATATGACGCATATCTAATACAGAAACAAACTTATTTTGAGTGACAATATATCTCCATAGTCAATGCTCACGTCACCCATAGAACATTGCAAAATATTCTATTGATATTGTATAAGGATGCATAACTGGATACTACACCTGAAAGGCATGATGTCGGTACGAACTTGGTGCTATATAGGCATGTATGTTCTCGTATGACACAAACCATGCAATGGTAGGTCTAGTTTTTATGCTTTCTAACATTATTACAACACATGGCCAACGAACTCCTCTGCAGGAATATGGCTACTAATGGAGCACGTCACATGAGAGGTCAATAGATGATCGAAATTTTGTGTGTATTGTCCCTTGCATTTTCAATTGGTTATAATTGACAATCCCCCCACCCCACAACAAAAACTATTAGTGTAATAAATTTACATCCCTCTCTATGTGACAATATTTGTAGATGAAAAAAATAATGCAACCGTATCAGCTTAGGCTTTCAACCTAAATAAAAGAGAATAAAGCATGCATATAGGCACCTTATCTTTAGTCATCTTGTGTTTTTATTGGTACACCTTGAGCCAACATTCTTCTCAAAAGGAAAACTTTGCCCAACATTTAAATGGGGGCTAGGCTTGCGTCCGGACGTTCGGACGAACGCGCA